>NC_074696.1:13022147-13039647 GCF_029448725.1 Salvelinus fontinalis
AGGGGGACAGATATAAAGAGTGATATAAAGAGGGGGATAGAGATAAAGAGTGATATAAAGAGGGGGATTGAGATAAAGAGTGATATAAAGAGGGGGATAGAGATAGATTGTGATATGAAGAGGGGGACAGAGATAAAGAGTGATATAAAGAGGGGGATAGAGATAGATCGTGATATGAAGAGAGGGACAGAGATAAAGAGTGATATAAAGAGGGGGCAGAGATAAAGAGTGATATGAAGATGGGGCAGAGATAAAGAGTGATATAAAGCGGGGGGTAGAGATAGAGAGTGATATGAAGAGGGGGCAGAGATAACGAGTGATATAAAGAGGAATGTTACCTTACAGTGGTTGAGGACGATGACGCCAGAGTTTCTGTAGTTCTTCTTCTTCAGCTGGTACTTGGGGTTTATACAGTCCCATTGCATCTACACACATTAACATGCACGTGAATCATTTGCATGTTTAGCAATTATTAGCCTCAATAATCATTTTAGCTCATTGAGGGTCAGGTTAAGTTTAGGTTGGGTTAGGGTTGGGTTAGGGTTAGTTTAGGGTAAGGTTAGGTTTGGGTTAGCATTAGATTTAGGGTTGGTTTAGGGTTAGGTTAGGTTTGGGTTAGTATTAGATTTAGGGTTGGGTTAGTTAGGGTTCTGTTAGATTTAGGGTTAGGGTTGGGTTAGGGTTAGGGTGTACCTGTCTCCCGTCCAGGTCTGTCCGTATCTCCTTATAGGTGGTCTGAAACTCTCCAATGAAGTCGTGCTTCCCATTGGAGTCCCAATCATACACTGTGCACTGAAACATACACGCACGCACACACACGCACGCACGCACGCACACACACACACACACACACACACACACACACACACACACACACACACACACACACACACACACACACACACACACACACACACACACACACACACACACACACACACACACACACACACACACACACACAGACACACATAAATGCCATGCTGAATGATTGATAGCTGGTTTTGGTGGGGGGGTGAAATATTAATCTGGAGACGCTGAGAGGGACTCAGCTGTAGTGTGTGTGTGTGTGTGTGTGTGTGTGTGTGTGTGTGTGTGTGTGTGTGTGTGTGTGTGTGTGTGTGTGTGTGTGTGTGTGTGTGTGTGTGTGTGTGTGTGTGTGTGTGTGTGTGTGTTTGTGTGTGTGTGTGTGTGTACCTATCAAGTTTGGGACTGTTCACTAGACAGCGATGGAGCTAAGTCATGTGCATTAGACAGCGATGGAGCTAAGTCATGTGCATTAGACAGCGATGGAGCTAAGTCATGTTCATTAGACAGAGATGGAGCTAAGTTATGTTCATTAGACAGAGATGGAGCTAAGTCATGTGCATTAGACAGAGATGGAGCTAAGTCATGTTCATTAGACAGAGATGGAGCTAAGTCATGTTCATTAGACAGAGATGGAGCTAAGTCATGTGCATTAGACAGAGATGGAGCTAAGTCATGTGCATTAGACAGAGATGGAGCTAAGTCATGTGCATTAGACAGAGATGGAGCTAAGTCATGTTCATTAGGGCGCAAAATTAGCAAAATTAAAACATTTCAGAACAGAGAGCAAAAATCGGTCATCATATTTGTAGTATCTATTCTGTTTTAAAACGTTTTCTTCTATTTGTGCTAACTGATCACTGATTCAGACCTAACACAAAAATCACTGATTCAGACCTAACACAAAAATCACTGATTCAGACCTAACACAAAAATCACTGATTCAGACCTAACACAAAAATCACTGATTCAGATATAGCTCCACAATATAATTCAGACTTAACAGAATGATAACTGATTGAGACATAGCTCCACAATGTAATTCAGACTTAACACAATGATAACTGATTCAGACGTAACACAATAATCTTTGATTCAGAGCTCACACAGACCTAACTCAGTCCACTCTGTTCTACTTACGGAATTTTTAAACAGGTAACTGTGTGTGTGTGTGTGTGTGTGTGTGTGTGTGTGTGTGTGTGTGTGTGTGTGTGTGTGTGTGTGTGTGTGTGTGTGTGTGTGCGTGTGTGTGTGTGTGTGTGTGTTCCCCGTTGACAGGGCTGACAAGAGACACGGGGTGTTAAGAGGCTTGTGAATAATTAATGATCCCATGTTTATTCATGAAGACAATACCGTTTAGAATCTCTGTAAGGTTAAAGAGTCACACACACACACACACACACACACACACACACACACACACACACACACACACACACACACACACACACACACACACACACACACACACACACACACACACACACACACACACACACACACACACACTGACACTGACACACACACAACATGAGCATGAATATTGTACTGACTTTAAAAAAAACAACTGTGTCGTCAGTGTGTCACAAGACCGTGTTAGGCAGCTGAGCTAAAGCCTCTTCAAATCTTAGGCAAGGTCCGTCGTCACCATCAGTTGCATGTGGTCAGGTTAGAGGATGTTATGGTCAGGTTATGTTTGGGATCTTACCTTTAGTTGGCGGTCGTGGTCTCCACTACACAGTGTGTTAAGAGAGACCTTGAATGACTTCCACACCGGGCTGAGGTCATTCATCACCGTCTGAGAACACACACATGACCAGTACTACTTACCTCGTTTGTTGGGGTATCTGTACTTTACTATTTATGTTTTTGACAACTTTTACTTTTACTTCACTATATTCCTAAAGAAAATCATGTACTTTTTACGGCATACATTTTTAGTCCGTACTTAGCAGGACAGGAAAATGGTCCAATTCACACACTTATCAAGATAATATCCCTGGTCATCCCTACTGCCTCTGATCTGGCGGTCTCACTAAACACTTGGTTTGTAAATGATGTCTGAGTGTTGGAGTGTGACCCTGGCTATCTGTAATGATGTCTGAGTGTTGGAGTGTGACCCTGGCTATCTGTAAATGATGTCTGAGTGTTGGAGTGTGACCCTGGCTATCTGTAAATGATGTCTGAGTGTTGGAGTGTGACCCTGGCTATCCGTAAATGAAAAAAAAACAAGAAAATGGTGCTGTCTGGTTTGCTTAATAGGGTTAGGGTTACACGTATATGTACTTTTGATACTTAAGTATATTTAAAACCAAATACTTTTAGACTTTTACTCAAGTAGTATTTTATTGGGTGACTTTCACTTTTATTTGAGTCATTTTCTATGAAGGTATCTTTACTGTTACTCCAGTATGACAGTTGGGTACTTTTTCCACCACTGCACACATCAATATCATCATCTGTGCACATACTGTCTGTGAGTGGGCAGGTGGCAGGTTGCCTAGCGATTAAGAGTGTTGGGCCAGTAGACAGAAGGTCGCTGGTTCAAATCCCTGAGCCGACCAGGTGAATAATCTGCCAATGTTCCCATGTGAACAAGGCACTTAAACCTAATTGCTCCTGTGAGTCTGTCTGGATAAGAGCGTCTGCTAAATGTCTGTGTGTAATTTACCTCAGTTCTGTGAGTCTGTCTGGATAAGAGCGTCTGCTAAATGTCTGTGTGTAATTTACCTCAGTTCTGTGAGTCTGTCTGGATAAGAGCGTCTGCTAAATGTCTGTGTGTAATTTACCTCAGTTCTGTGAGTCTGTCTGGATAAGAGCGTCTGCTAAATGTCTGTGTGTAATTTACCTCAGTTCTGTGAGTCTGTCTGGATAAGAGCGTCTGCTAAATGTCTGTGTGTAATTTACCTCAGTTCTGTGAGTCTGTCTGGATAAGAGCGTCTGCTAAATGTCTGTGTGCAATTTACCTCAGTTCTGTGAACTAGTGATCCGCTGCCATCATCATTCATTCGGAAGATTTCCAAAAATGGATCTGATTTGCTGAAGAAATCCTACAGAAAAACACATCATGTTTGAAAATCAGCTTGATCAATTGTTTATTCAGCTAAGCAGTGGTGTAAAGTAACTAAGTAAAAAATACTTTGAAGTACTCCTTAAATTGTTTTTTTGGGGGGTATCTGTACTTAACTTTATTATTTATATTTTTTTACAACTTTTCCACTGCAGTCGTGGCCAAAGTTTTGAGAATGACACAAATATTAATTTTCACAAAGTTTGCTGCTTCAGTGTCTTTTGATATTTTTGCCAGATGTTACTATGGAATACTGAAGTATAATTACAAGCATTTCATAAGTGTCAAAGGATTTTATTGACAATTACATGAAGTTGATGCAAAGAGTCAATATTTGCAGTGTTGACCCTTCTTTTTCAAGACCTCTGCAATCCGCCCTGGCATGCTGTCAATTAACTTCTGGGCCACATCCTGACTGATGGCAGGCCATTCTTGCATAATCAATGCTTGGAGTTTGTCAGAATTTGTGGGGTTTTGTTTGTCCATCCGCCTCTTGAGGTGACCACAAGTTCTCAAAGGGATTAAGGTCTGGGGAGTTTCCTGGCCATGGACCCAAAATATTGATGTTTTGTTCCCTGTGCCACTTAGTTATCACTTGTGCCGCATGGCAAGGTGCTCCATCATTTTGGAAAAGGCATTGTTTGTCACCAAACTGTTCCTGGATGGTTGGGAGAAGTTGCTCTCGGAAGATGTGTTGGTACCATTCTTTATTCATGGCTGTGTTCTTAGGCAAAATTGTGAGTGAGCCCACTCCCTTGGCTGAGAAGCAACCCCACACATGAATGGTCTCAGGATGCTTTACTGTTGGCATGACACAGGACTGATGGTAGCGCTCACAAGCTTTTTTTCCAGATGCCCCAAACAATTGGAAAGGGGATTCATCAGAGAAAATGACTTTACCCCAGTCCTCAGCAGTCCAATCACTGTACCTTTTGCAGAATATCAGTCTGTCCCCAATGTTTTCCCTGGAGAGAAGTGGCTTCTTTGCTGTCCTTCTTGACACCAGGCCATTCTCCAAAAGTCTTCACCTCACTGTGCGTGCAGATGTATTCACACCTGCCTGCTGCCATTACTGAGCAAGCTCTGTACTGGTGGTGCCCCGATCCCACAGCTGAATCAACCTCAGGAGACGGTCCTGGCGCTTGCTGGACTTTCTTGGGCACTCTGAAGCCTTCTTCACAACAATTGAACCGCTCTCCTTGAAGTTCTTGATGATCCGATAAATGGTTGATTTAGGTGAAATCTTACTGGCAGCAATATCCTTGCCTATGAAGCCCTTTTTGTGCAAAGCAATGTTGACGGCACGTGTTTCCTTGCAGGTAACCATGATTGACAGAGGAAGAACAATGATTCCAAGCACCACCCTCCTTCTGAAGCTTCCAGTCTGTTATTCGATCTCAATCAGCATGACAGAGTGATCTCCAGCCTTGTCCTCATCAACACTCACCTGTGTTAACGAGAGAATCACTGGCATGATGTTAGCTGGTCCTTTTGTGGCAGGGCTGAAATGCAGTGGAAATGTTTTGGGGGGGATTCAGTTCATTTGCATGGCAAAGAGGGACTTTGCAATTAATTACAATTCATTTGATCACTCTTCATAACATTCTGGAGTATATGCAAATTGCCATCATACAAACTGAGGCAGCAGACTTTTTTGAAAATTAATATTTGTGTCATTCTCAAAACTTTTGGCCACGACTGTACATGGCTAAAGACAATATGCATACATTTCCCCTAACACTCAAAAGTACTCATTACATTTCAAATGCTCAGGCAGGACAGCGATACGGTGCAATTCACACATCCATCAATATAACGGGTTGTCCTCCTTATCGCCTCTGATCTGGCAGACTCACTAAGCACAAATACTGTTTGTAAATGATGTCTGAGTGTTGGAGTGTGGCCCTGGCTGCCCATAAATAAATTAACAACAATAAAATTGTGCCATCTGATTTGCTTAAAGATGCAATATGCAGAAATCGCTCTGGCATTTCATGGATGCTCAAATTCTATTAGTCAGCCTAATTTCAGTTTATATGACAAGACAAGCAGTGCTTTTGTAGAGAATCATTGTACCATTTTAACCTCTGTGAAAATATACTTTCCATAAGCAAAAATGTTGTATTTTCAGCTGTTTGAAGCTGGTGTACAAAACCAAATGTAAAAAATGCAAAAAACGAAACTTAAGAACGAGAAGCGTAGAAATGGCTTACATAGAACATATTTTCCGCTTCTTAGACTTCCTTTTGATGAGAATGACAGATCTATAACACACATTTCTATGTGAATTTGGTCAGGATGCCCAAAAAGCTACATACTGTAACATTATATACAGAATTTGATGTATAGCATTTACTTTTTACTTTAACTCAAGTGTGACAGTTGAGTAGTTTCCCACCGCTGTATAAGTACATTTAAAACCAGATAGATACTTTTAGAATTGTATTTAAGTCATATTTTAGTGGGTCACTTTCACTTTTACTTGAGTCATTGTCTATTAAAGTATCTTTACTTTTACTCAAGTAGGAGAATTTAGTACTTTTTTCACCACTGCAGCTAAGGAATAATTTATCACTCTCTTCCACTTCTCTTCTCCTGGCCTTCTCCTCTCCTCTCCTTCTCTTCTTTCTCTTCTCCACCCATCCAACGCCCTCTCCTCTCCTTCTCTTCTTTCTCTTCGTTCTCTTTGTTCTCTTCTCCATCCCTACAACGCCCTCTCCTCTCCTTCTCTTCATTCTCTTCGTTCTGTTCGTTCTCTTTGTTCTCTTCGTTCTCTTCTCCACCCCTCCTAAGCCCTCTCCTCTCATTCTCTTCGTTCTCTTAGTTCTCTTCTCCACCCCTCCTAAGCCCTCTCCTCTCATTCTCTTCTTGCTCTTCTCCACCCCTCCTACGCCCTCTCCTCTCCTTCTCTTCTTGCTCTTCTCCACCGCTCCTAGGCACTCCCCTTTCATTCTCCTTTGTCCTATCCCTCTTTCATCTCTGAAGACATGTACTGGAGCGGCAGGTAGCCTGGAGCGGTATGTACTGGAGCGGCCTGTAGCCTGGAGCGGTATGTACTGGAGCGACAGGTAGCCTGGAGCGGCAGGTAGCCTGGAGCGGCAGGTAGCCTGGAGCGGTATGTACTGGAGCGACAGGTAGCCTGGAGCGGCAGGTAGCCTGGAGCGGCAGGTAGCCTGGAGCGGCAGGTAGCCTGGAGCGGTATGTACTGGAGCGGTATGTACTGGAGCGGCAGGTAGCCTGGAGCGGTATGTACTGGAGCGGTATGTACTGGAGCGGCAGGTAGCCTGGAGCGGTATGTACTGGAGCGGCAGGTAGCCTGGAGCGGTATGTACTGGAGCGGCAGGTAGCCTGGAGCGGTATGTACTGGAGCGGCAGGTAGCCTGGAGCGGTATGTACTGGAGCGGCAGGTAGCCTGGAGCGGTATGTACTGGAGCGGCAGGTAGCCTGGAGCGGCAGGTAGCCTGGAGCGGCAGGTAGCCTGGAGCGGCAGGTAGCCTGGAGCGGTATGTACTGGAGCGGTATGTACTGGAGCGGTATGTACTGGAGCGGCAGGTAGCCTGGAGCGGTATGTACTGGAGCGGCAGGTAGCCTGGAGAGGTATGTACTGGAGCGGCAGGTAGCCTGGAGCGGTATGTACTGGAGCGGCAAGTAGCCTGGAGCGGTATGTACTGGAGCGGCAGGTAGCCTGGAGCGGTATGTACTGGAGCGGCAGGTAGCCTGGAGCGGTATGTACTGGAGCGGCAGGTAGACTGGAGCGGTATGTACTGGAGCAGTTAAGAGCATTGGGCCATTAACAGAAAGATTGCTGCTTTGAATCCCCGAGCCGACTAGGTGAACAATCTGTCGATGTACCCTCGAGCAAGGCACTTAACCCTAATTGCTCCTGTGAGTCGCTCTGGATAAGAGCGTCTGCTAAATGACTCAAATGTAGATGTTTTAATTATTAAACCCACTGTATTCTGTATGTACACACACACTCACCTTGTCGTCTAGTTTCCGAGCTCTGAAGGATAGTTCTACGTAGTCATCATTACCTGACAACTCCTCTGATGTTACCTAGAGCAGAAATATCATCATCATCGGTCTGTGTGTGTGTGTGTGTGTGTGTGTGTGTGTGTGTGTGTGTGTGTGTGTGTGTGTGTGTGTGTGTGTGTGTGTGTGTGTGTGTGTGTGTATGTGTGTGTGTGTGTGTGTGTGTGTGTGTGTGTGTGTGTGTGTGTGTGTGTGTGTGTGTGTGTGTGTGTGTGTGTGTGTGTGTGTGTGTGTGTGTGTGTGTGTGTGTGTGTGTGCGTGTGTGTGTGTGTTTGTGCGTGTGCGTTTGTGTGTCTGTGTGTGTGTGCGTGTGCAAGTGTGTGTGAACTTTGTACCGTGATCGAGGACTTGCTGGTAGCGTTTCCCTGTTTAAGTAGCGCTTTGGACAGTTTCCTCTGGGACACGATCTGCAAGGTGCAGCAAAGACAGACAGACAGACAGACAGTTTGACAGACAGATTGACAGACAGATAGCCAGTCAGACAGGCAGGCAGACAGTCAGACAGACAGACAGACAGACAGACAGACAGACAGACAGTTTGACAGACAGATTGACAGACAGATAGCCAGTCAGACAGGCAGACAGTCAGACAGATAGACAGATAGACAGGCAGACAGGCAGACAGACAGACAGACAGACAGTTTGACAGACAGATTGACAGACAGATAGCCAGTCAGACAGGCAGACAGTCAGACAGATAGACAGATAGACAGATAGACAGGCAGACAGGCAGACAGACAGACAGACAGACAGACAGACAGACAGACGGGTAGAAAGGGTTATAGCAGATACCACACTAATCTTTCCTTCTGTCCTAACATGCACTCCTCACATACAATGACCTGTCCCAATGTGCAGACACCTGTCCCAATGGGCACTGTCCTGTCCCAATGTGCATTGGCCTGTCCCAATGTGCACTGTTCTGTCCCAATGTACACTGGCCTGTCCCAATGTACAATGTCCTGGCCCAATGTGCACTGGCCTGTCCCAATGTACACTGTCCTGTCCCAATGTGCATTGGCCTGTCCCAATGTACACGGTCCTGTCCCAATGTGCAGCGGCCTGTCCCAATGTGAAGCGACCTGTCCCAATGTGCAGCGGCCTGTCCCAATGTGCACTGGCCTGTCCCAATGTGCACTGGCCTGGCCCAATGTGCACTGGCCTGTCCCAATGTGCGGCGGCCTGTCCCAATGTGCACTGTCCTGTCCTAATGTGCCGCGGCCTGTCCCAATGTACACTGTCCTGTCCCAATGTGCACTGGCCTGTCCCAATGTACACTGTCCTGTCCCAATGTGCACTGGACTGTCCCAATGTGCAGTGGTCTGTCCCAATGTGCAGCGGCCTGTCCCAATGTACACTGGCCTGTCCCAATGTGCAGAGGCCTGTCCCAATGTACACTGTTCTGTCCCAATGTACACTGTCCTGTCCCAATGTACACTGTCCTGTCCCAATGTACACTGTCCTGTCCCAATGTGCAGAGGCCTGTCCCAATGTACACTGTCCTGTCCCAATGTGCATCGGCCTGTCCCAATGTACACTGTCCTGTCCCAACGTACACTGGCCTGTCCCACCGTACACTGGCCTGTCCTCACATGCACCTACCTGTCCCAACGTACACTCCATAGCTCCGAGGCAGTCTGTGTCTCTGAGTCCGTTGTGAGCGGGACTGATATCATGTAGCTCATAGCGAAGACGCTGCACCTCCTCAAAGTAGAAGTCAACCAGGAACACCTTAGAGAACACTGGACTGATACTGCTACGGATCACCTCTGTCCGGTCCACCTATACACAGGCACACACCAACACACACACACACACACACACACGAACGAACGCACGCACGCACAAACACACACGCACGCACAAACACAATCACACACACACACACAAACGAACGAACGCACGCACAAACACACACACACAAACACACACACACAAACACAAACACAAACACACTTTGAAGTTTTTACAGGAGTAAAATATCAGCAGTGACATCATCATTCTGAAGTTCAGCGCCACGTAACACCTATACCTACCTAATATAGTAGTAATACCTATACCTACCTAATATAGTAGTAATACCTATACCTACCTAATATAGTAGTAATACCTATACCTACCTAATATAGTAGTAATACCTATACCTACCTAATATAATAACACCTATACCTACCTAATATAGTAGTAATACCTATACCTACCTAATATAATAACACCTATACCTACCTAATATAGTAGTAATACCTATACCTACCTAATATAATAACACCTATACCTACCTAATATAGTAGTAATACCTATACCTACCTAATATAGTAGTAATACCTATACCTACCTAATATAGTAGTAATACCTATACCTACCTAATATAATAACACCTATACCTACCTAATATAGTAGTAATACCTATACCTACCTAATATAGTAGTAATACCTATACCTACCTAATATAGTAGTAACACCTATACCTACCTAATATAGTAGTAATACCTATACCTACCTAATATAATAACACCTATACCTACCTAATATAGTAGTAATACCTATACCTACCTAATATAGTAGTAATACCTATACCTACCTAATATAGTAGTAATACCTATACCTACCTAATATAGTAGTAATACCTATACCTACCTAATATAGTAGTAATACCTATACCTACCTAATATAGTAGTAATACCTATACCTACCTAATATAATAACACCTATACCTACCTAATATAGTAGTAATACCTATACCTACCTAATATAGTAGTAATACCTATACCTACCTAATATAGTAGTAATACCTATACCTACCTAATATAGTAGTAACACCTATACCTACCTAATATAGTAGTAATACCTATACCTACCTAATATAATAACACCTATACCTACCTAATATAGTAGTAATACCTATACCTACCTAATATAGTAGTAATACCTATACCTACCTAATATAGTAGTAATACCTATACCTACCTAATATAGTAGTAACACCTATACCTACCTAATATAATAACACCTATACCTACCTAATATAGTAGTAATACCTATACCTACCTAATATAGTAGTAATACCTATACCTACCTAATATAATAACACCTATACCTACCTAATATAGTAGTAACACCTATACCTACCTAATATAGTAATAATACCTATACCTACCTAATATAATAATACCTATACCTACCTAATATAATAACACCTATACCTACCTAATATAGTAATAATACCTATACCTACCTAATATAATAATACCTATACCTACCTAATATAGTAGTAATACCTATACCTAAGTAGGTCTTACTGCTAGGTCTCCAAGTGGGGACCTGAGATGGTTGCTGTCCTCTGTTACAACATTAGGTAGGTATAGTTGTTATTATATTAGGTAGGTATAGGTATTACTACTATATTAGGTAGGTATAGGTGTTATTATATTAGGCAGGTATAGGTATTACTACTATATTAGGTAGGTATAGGTATTACTATTATATTAGGTAGGTATAGGTAGTATTACTATATTAGGTAGGTATAGGTGTTGTTATATTAGGTAGGTATAGGTGTTATTATATTAGGCAGGTATAGGTATTACTACTATATTAGGTAGGTATAGGTGTTATTATATTAGGTAGGTATAGGTGTTGTTATATTAGGTAGGTATAGGTATTACTACTATATTAGGTAGGTATAAGTGTTACTATATTAGGTAGGTATAGGTGTTATTATATTAGGTAGGTATAGGTGTTATTATATTAGGTAGGTACAGGTATTACTACTATATTAGGTAGGTATAGGTGTTGTTATATTAGGTAGGTATAGGTGTTATTATATTAGCTAGGTATAGGTGTTATTATATTAGGCAGGTATAGGTATTACTACTATATTACGTAGGTATAGGTGTTATTATATTAGGCAGGTATAGGTATTACTACTATATTAGGTAGGTATAGGTATTACTACTATATTAGGTAGGTATAGGTATTACTACTATATTAGGTAGGTATAGGTATTACTACTATATTAGGTAGGTATAGGTGTTACTACTATATTAGGTAGGTATAGGTGTTATTATATTAGGTAGGTATAGGTGTTATTATATTAGGCAGGTATAGGTATTACTACTATATTAGGTAGGTATAAGTGTTACTATATTAGGTAGTAACACTATACCTATATTAGGTAGGTATAGGTATTATTACTATATTAGGTAGGTATAGGTATTACTACTATATTAGGTTGGTATAGGTATTACTACTATATTAGGTAGGTATAGGTGTTATTATATTAGGTAGGTATAGGTATTATTACTATATTAGGTAGGTATAGGTATTACTACTATATTAGGTTGGTATAGGTATTACTACTATATTAGGTAGGTATAGGTATTACTACTATATTAGGTAGGTATATGTGTTATTATAATAGCTAGGTATAGGTGTTATTATATTAGGTAGGTATAGGTATTACTACTATATTAGGTAGGTATAGGTATTACTACTATATTAGGTAGGTATAGGTATTACTACTATATTAGGTAGGTATAGGTGTTATTATAATAGGTAGGTATAGGTGTTATTATATTAGGTAGGTATAGGTATTACTACTATATATATATATACCTACCTAATATAGTAGTAATACCTATACCTACCTTATATAGTAGTAACACCTATACCTACCTAATATAGTAATAATACCTATACCTACCTAATATAATAACACCTATACCTACCTAATATAGTAGTAATACCTATACCTACCTAATATAATAACACCTATACCTACCTAATATAGTAGTAATACCTATACCTACCTAATATAGTAGTAATACCTTTACCTACCTAATATAGTAGTAACACCTATACCTACCTAATATAGTAGTAATACCTATACCTACCTAATATAATAACACCTATACCTACCTTATATAGTAGTAATACCTATACCTACCTAATATAATAACACCTATACCCACCTATTATAATAGTAATACCTATACCTACCTAATATAATAACACCTATACATACCTATTATAATAGTAATACCTATACCTACCTAATATAATAACACCTATACCTACCTATTATAATAACACCTATACCTACCTAATATAATAACACCTATACCTACCTATTATAATAGTAACACCTATACCTACCTAATATAATAACACCTATACCTACCTATTATAATAGTAATACCTATACCTACCTATTATAATAACACCTATACCTACCTAATATAATAACACCTATACCTACCTATTATAATAGTAATACCTATACCTACCTAATATAATAACACCTATACCTACCTTATATAGTAGTAATACCTATACCTACCTAATATAATAACACCTATACCTACCTAATATAGTAGTAATACCTATACCTACCTAATATAATAACACCTATACCTACCTATTATAATAGTAATACCTATACCTCCCTAATATAATAACACCTATACCTACCTATTATAATAACACCTATACCTACCTAATATAATAGTAATACCTATACCTACCTAATATAATAACACCTATACCTACCTATTATAATAACACCTATACCTACCTATTATAATAACACCTATACCTACCTAATATAATAGTAATACCTATACCTACCTAATATAATAACACCTATACCTACCTAATATAATAACACCTATACCTACCTAATATAGTAGTAATACCTATACCTACCTAATATAGTAGTAATACCTATACCTACCTAATATAATAACACCTATACCTACCTTATATAGTAGTAATACCTATACCTACCTAATATAGTAGTAACACCTATACCTACCTAATATAGTATTAATACCTATACCTACCTATTATAGTAGTAATACCTATACCTACCTAATATAGTAGTAATACCTATACCTACCTATTATAGTAGTAATACCTATACCTACCTAATATAGTAGTAATACCTATACCTACCTAATATAGTAGTAACACCTATACCTACCTAATATAGTAGTAATACCTATACCTACCTAATATAATAACACCTATACCTACCTAATATAATAACACCTATACCTACCTAATATAGTAGTAATACCTATGCCTACCTAATATAATAACACCTATACCTACCTATTATAATAACACCTATACTGACCTAATATAGTAGTAATACCTAAACCTACCTAATATAGTAGTAATACCTATACCTGCCTAATATAGTAGTAATACCTATACCTACCTAATATAGTAATAATACCTATACCTACCTAATATAATAACACCTATACCTACCTAATATAGTAGTAACACATATACCTACCTAATATAATAACACCTATACCTACCTAATATAGTAGTAATACCTATGCCTACCTAATATAATAACACCTATACCTACCTATTATAATAACACCTATACCTACCTAATATAGTAGTAATACCTAAACCTACCTAATATAGTAGTAATACCTATACCTACCTAATATAGTAGTAATACCTATACCTACCTATTATAATAACACCTATACCTACCTAATATAGTAGTAATACCTATACCTACCTAATATAGTAGTAATACCTATACCTACCTAATATAATAACACCTATACCTACCTAATATAGTAGTAATACCTATACCTACCTAATATAGTAGTAATACCTATACCTACCTAATATAATAACACCTATACCTACCTAATATAGTAACACTTATACCTACCTAATATAGTAGTAATACCTATACCTGCCTAATATAATAACACCTATACCTACCTAATATAATAACACCTATACCTACCTAATATAGTAGTAACACCTATACCTACCTAATATAGTAGTAATACCTATACCTACCTAATATAGTAGTAATACCTATACCTACCTAATATAGTAGTAATACCTATACCTACCTAATATAGTAGTAATACCTATACCTACCTAATATATTAGTAATACCTATACCTACCTAATATAATAACACCTATACCTACCTAATATAGTAGTAATACCTATACCTACCTAATATAATAACACCTATACCTACCTAATATAGTAGTAACACCTATACCTACATAATATAATAACACCTATACCTACCTAATATAGTAGTAACACCTAAACCTACCTAATATAGTAATAATACCTATACCTACCTAATATAATAACACCTATACCTACCTAATATAGTAATAATACCTATACCTACCTAATATAATAACACCTATACCTACCTAATATAGTAGTAACACCTATACCTACCTATTATAATAACACCTATACCTACCTAATATAGTAGTAATACCTATACCTACCTAATATAGTAGTAATACCTATACCAACCTAATATAGTAGTAATACCTATACCTACCTAATATAATAACACCTATACCTACCTAATATAGTAATAATACCTATGCCTACCTAATATAATAACACCTATACCTACCTAATATAGTAGTAATACCTATACCTACCTAATATAGTAGTAATACCTATCCCTACCTAATATAGTAGTAACACCTATACCTACCTAATATAGTAACACATATACCTACCTAATATAGTAATAATACCTATACCTACCTAATATAGTAGTAATACCTATACCTACCTAATATAGTAGTAATACCTATACCTACCTAATATAGTAGTAATACCTATACCTACCTAATATAGTAGTAATACCTATACCTACCTAATATAATAACACCTATACCTACCTAATATAGTGGTAATACCTATACCTACCTAATATAATAACACCTAAACCTACCTAATATAATAACACCTATACCTACCTAATATAATAACACCTATACCTACCTAATATAATAACACCTATACCGACCTAATATAATAACACCTATTATAATAACACCTATACCTACCTAATATAGTAGTAATACCTATACCTACCTAATATAGTAGTAACACCTATACCTACCTAATATGGTAGTAATACCTATACCTACCTAATATAGTAGTAATACCTATACCTACCTAATATAGTAGTAATACCTATACCTACCTAATATAATAACACCTATACCTACCTATTATAATAACACCTATACCTACCTAATATAGTAGTAATACCTATACCTACCTAATATAATAACACCTATACCTACCTATTATAATAACACCTATACCTACCTAATATAGTAGTAATACCTATACCTACCTAATATAATAACACCTCTACCTACCTATTATAATAACACCTATACCTACCTAATATAGTAGTAATACCTATACCTACCTAACATAGTAGTAAAACCTATACCTACCTAATATAGTAATAATACCTATACCTACCTAATATAGTAGTAATACCTATACCTACCTAATATAGTAGTAATACCTATACCTACCTAATATAGTAACACCTATACCTACCTAATATAGTAGTAACACATATACCTACCTAATTTGATAACAACTATACCAACCTAATATAGTAGTAATACCTATACCTACCTAATATAATAACACCTATACCTACCTAATATAGTGGTAATACCTATACCTACCTAATATAATAACACCTATACCTACCTATTATAATAACACCTATACCTACCTAATATAATAACACCTATACCTACCTAATATAGTGGTAATACCTATACCTGCCTAATATAATAACACCTATACCTACCTATTATAATAACACCTATACCTACCTAATATAGTAGTAATACCTATACCTACCTAATATAGTAGTAATACCTATACCTACCTAATATAATAACACCTATACCTACCTTATATAATAACACCTATACCTACCTAATACAGTAGTAATACCTGTACCTACCTAATATAGTAGTAATACCTATACCTGCCTAATATAATAACACCTATACCTACCTAATATAATAACACCTATACCTACCTAATATAGTAGTAATACCTATGCCTACCTAATATAATAACACCTATGCCTACCTAATGTAGTAACAGAGGACAGCAACCATCTCAGGTCCCCACTTGGAGACCTAGCAGTAAGACCTAGCAGTAAGACCTATCAGTATGACCTAGCAGTAAGACCTAGCAGTAAGACCTAGCAGTAAGACCTGGCAGTAAGACCTGGCAGTAAGACCTAGCAGTAAGACCTGGCAGTAAGACCTAGCAGTAAGACCTGGCAGTAAGACCTAGCATTAAGACCTGGCAGTAAGACCTAGCAGTAAGACCTGGCAGTAAGACCTGGCAGTAAGACCTAGCAGTAAGACCTAGCAGTAAGACCTAGCAGTAAGACCTAGCAGTACGATCTAGCAGTAAGACCTAGCAGTACGACCTAGCAGTAAGACCTGGCAGTAAGACCTAGCAGTAAGACCTGGCAGTAAGACCTAGCAGTAAGACCTGGCAGTAAGTCTTAGCAGTAAGACCTAGCAGTAAGACCTAGCAGTAAGACCTGGCAGTAAGTCTTAGCAGTAAGACCTAGCAGTAAGACCTAGCAGTAAGACCTAGCAGTACGATCTAGCAGTAAGACCTAGCAGTAAGACCTGGCAGTAAGACCTGGCAGTAAGACCTAGCAGTAAGACCTAGCAGTAAGACCTGGCAGTAAGACCTAGCAGTAAGACCTAGCAGTAAGACCTGGCAGTAAGACCT
>NC_074696.1:13044647-13199647 GCF_029448725.1 Salvelinus fontinalis
GGCAGGTAGGCAGAGGAAGAGGGTGAGATTAAGTCGGTTAAAAATGGCGGGGAAAAAGGAGATGGTTTGTTAAAGAAGAATGGAAGAAAGTGTAAGCAGAGTGAGTTGAAGACAGGAGGAGAAATGGAAGTGAATGAGGGCGAAGTATTGGAGGTGGTAGGTGTGGTGAAGTTCTCAGAGCCTGAGGCTTGCACCAAGGGTCATAATAAAGATGAGTCTGTGACAGTAGGAGTAAAGTTTTTGGAAAAAGTAGACCCTTTCCTTTTGGCTGATCCATTTGAGGTTTCAGGATGGGTGAAAACAGAGTTGGGTGCTGTGAGGGTTACCAGAAGTGGTCTTGTGATAATTATATGTGGTTCTGCTGGTCAGAGGGAGCAGCCGCTTTGTGTTAAACGAATGGGGGCAAGAGATGTGAACCGTTTTGTTCTCAAGAAAAGAGCGGCATTGAAAGGAGTGATTACTGGGGTAGCGGTAAATGTGAAAGCTGACCAACTGAAGGGGAAAGGTGTTTGTGATGCTTGTCGTTTGGTGTGACTCAGACAGGGTGGCGTGAGTGGAGAAACACTCATTGTTCTTTTGAGTTGTGATGTTGAGTCTTTTCCCAACAAAGTGATGTTAGGATATATAAGTTATCCTGTACGAGCTTTAGTGCCAACTATATTACGTTGTTACAGGTGTCAGGCTTATGGGCATGTGGCAGCAGTGTGTAGGAGGGAGGTTCCTAGGTGTGAGAAGTGTTTAGAAGGGCACGAGACAAAGGAATGTGTAGCATTGGGGAAGGTAGTGGTATGTGTTAATTGTAGGGGTGCCCATGGGGCTGGGGATTAGAAATGTCCCGTTCGAGAGAGGCAGGTTGAGGTTTCCAGGGTTAGAATAGCGCAGAAGTTGTCATATGCTGAGGCAGTGAAGAAAGTAGAGGAATATGGGTCAAGGGGGAGGGCTCCTGAAAGGAGTAGTAGATCTGTACCAGTACAGAGGGATAGGCCAACAAGCTATATATACTTCAGTGAGATTGCATTTTTTAAACATTTATAGTAATGGTTATCAACTGTACTGCAGGGATGGAACGTAAAGTGGGAGAAAATAGAGGTTGTGGTGGCAGCTGCAGAGAGGTATTTGGGTGACATCAGAAGAGTTACAGGATGTGTTAAGTGGTGATGTCACATCCTTTCAGGCTGTTGGTCTGAAGTAGGACTAAATAGATTTAAATAGTGGAGTATGAAATGTATTATTATTTTTGTGAGTGTAGTGTTAGATGGTAGGGTATTTATTGTATTTGTATGTTATATACATTTAAAAAATACAATATATATTTTTTAATTTAGCAAAGTATAAGGGAATTATACTCCAGTGTAGTAGGTGGTGGTAGCGCAACATTTACTAGATGCCAACTGCCGTTCAATCTCATCGAAGAAGACAGACAGACAAGCAGGAAAGATGCCAGCGTCAGGGAGGACTCCTTTATTATCCTCTAACAACACTGGACTAAACAGCACAGTTGAACAATCAAACATTGAAGACGAAGATGGACAGGACTTATGGTGGGAGCAAATGACACATGTCTGTTTAGATCCAGGATGAGCTTTTAGATGGAGAGCGACTGTTATTGTTCAGACTTGGAGTGACAGCTCGTTTGACAGCTACCTCCTAGCTAGTTAACTAGAAGTGGCTAGCCCATTGATGCTAGCAGTAGAGATTGCCTGGGCATACTAAATGAATGGTGGTGCTGAGTCTGATGACTGTGTGGTTTAGTTGGGCTTTATGTTGCAATATAATGGCAGCTATTATCAGGCTTTATGCTACCATATAATGGCAGCTAGTATCAGGCTTTATGTTGCAATATAATGGCAGCTAGTATCAGGCTTTATGTTTCAATATAATGGCAGCTAGTATCAGGCTTTATGTTGCAATATAATGGCAGCTAGCATCAGGCTTTATGCTGCAATATAATGGCAGCTAGTATCAGGCTTTATGCTGCCATATAATGGCTTCTAGCATCAGGCTTTATGTTGCAATATAATGGCAGCTAGCATCAGGCTTTATGTTGCAATATAATGGCAGCTAGCATCAGGCTTTGTTGCAATATAATGGCAGCTAGCATCAGGCTTTATGTTTCAATATAATGGCAGCTAGCATCAGGCTTTATGCTCCCATATAATGGCAGCTAGTATCAGGCTTTATGCTGCCATATAATGGCAGCTAGCATCAGGCTTCATGCTCCCATATAATGGCAGCTAGTATCAGGCTTTATGCTCCCATATAATGGCAGCTAGCATCAGGCTTTATGTTTCAATATAATGGCAGCTAGCATCAGGCTTTATGCTCCCATATAATGGCAGATAGTATCAGGCTTTATGCTGCCATATAATGGCAGCTAGCATCAGGCTTTATGCTCCCATATAATGGCAGCTAGCATCAGGCTTTATGCTCCCATATAATGGCAGCTAGCATCAGGCTTTATGCTCCCATATAATGGCAGCTAGTATCAGGCTTTATGTTTCAATATAATGGCAGCTAGCATCAGGCTTTATGTTTCAATATAATGGCAGCTAGCATCAGGCTTTATGTTTCAATATAATGGCAGCTAGCATCAGGCTTTATGTTTCAATATAATGGCAGCTAGCATCAGGCTTTATGCTGCAATATAATGGCAGCTAGCATCAGGCTTTATGTTGCAATATAATGGCAGCTAGCATCAGGCTTTATGCTGCAATGTAATGGCAGCTAGTATCAGGCTTTATGCTGCAATATAATGGCAGCTAGTATCAGGCTTTATGTTTCAATATAATGGCAGCTAGCATCAGGCTTTATGCTGCAATATAATTATAACACTATATTATGTTATAACATTATAACACCCAAACAAGGGCACTGCGTTCATCCACCTCTGGCCTGCTCGCCTCCCTACCACTGAGGAAGTACAGTTCCCGCTCAGCCCAGTCAAAACTGTTCGCTGCTCTGGCACCCCAATGGTGGAACAAACTCCCTCACGACGCCAGGACAGCGGAGTCAATCACCACCTTCCGGAGAAACCTGAAACCCCACCTCTTCAAGGAATACCTAGGATAGGATAAAGCAATCCTTCTGCCCCCCCCCCCCTAAAAGATTTAGATGCACTATTGTAAAGTGGCTGTTCCACTGGATGTCATAAGGTGAATGCACCAATTTGTAAGTCGCTCTGGATAAGAGCGTCTGCTAAATGACTTAAATGTAAATGTAAATGTAAATGTATAATGGCAGCTAGCATCAGGCTTTATGCTGTAATATAATGGCAGCTAGCATCAGGCTTTATGTTGCAATATAATGGCAGCTAGCATCAGGCTTTATGCTCCCATATAATGGCAGCTAGTATCAGGCTTTATGTTGCAATATAATGGCAGATAGCATCAGGCTTTATGCTGCAATATAATGGCAGCTAGTATCAGGCTTTATGTTGCAATATAATGGCAGCTAGCATCAGGCTTTATGTTGCATTTATTTGGTATTCGGTAGCTAACATTAACTTCTGTGTGTGTCTCGCAATTCTTGTCTCAGTCCAGTCAGTCACATCCTCCTAGCAGTAACAACAGCCAAGCTAATCAGTATGGCGTGTGTGCAGGGATGGAAATTAAGATAGCCTGTTAGCCCAAGGCTAGTTCTTTTCAGGCCTGGCTAGTAGAAAATGTGCCCAACTAGCCCTCCCGCTAGTGAAATGTTGTCTTTCAAAATGTAGCATTGCACATATCATGATAAATGAACTTTGGCTGTCGCACTGATGTGATATGCATGACATGAAAGTGCAAGCTTGCATACAACACTGTAATAAGGCCTAGCATAAATGAACTATTAAACAGGCTCTATAAACTCGATGTCTTTTACATAAACAGATATATAGCAAATATATAGCAATGTTGAAATGTCTACAGAATATTACCAGATTCTAACCAGATTATAGACGGGGTGGTTTGAGCCCTGAATTCTGATTTGGCTGAATGCCATGGTATATCTGACTGTATACCACAGGTATATCTGATTGTATACTACGGGTATATCTGATTATATACTACGGGTATATCTGATTATATACTACGGGTATATCTGATTATATACTACGGGTATATCTGATTGTATACCACGGGTATATCTGATTATATACTACGGGTATATCTGATTGTATACCACGGGTATATCTGATTGTTTTCCACGGGTATATCTGATTGTTTTCCACGGGTATATCTGATTGTATACTACGGGTATATCTGATTGTATACCACGGGTATATCTGATTGTATACCACGGGTATATCTGATTGTATACCACGGGTATATCTGATTGTATACCACGGGTATATCTGATTGTATACCACGGGTATATCTGATTGTATACCACGGGTATATCTGATTGTATACCACGGGTATATCTGATTGTATACCACGGGTATATCTGATTATATACTACGGGTATATCTGATTGTATACCACGGGTATATCTGATTGTATACCACGGGTATATCTGATTGTATACCACGGGTATGACAAAGGTTTAGTTTTACTGTTCTAATTACGTTGGTAATCAGTTTATAACAGCAATAAGGAACCTCTGGGGTTTGTGGTATATGGCCAATATACCACGGCTAAGGGCTGTGTCGTGACTAAGAACAGCCCTTAACCGTGGTATATTGGCCATATACGACACTTCCTCGGGACTTATTGCTTAAATATAGCATGAGCGATATACACAAATAATATGGCCTAGCACCATGCATGAGAAATGCTAACAAACAAATAAACCACTGGACAGGTATTAATAATAAACCAGGTACTAATAATAACGGTATGTATGCATGTCGGGTTAACGGTCTGTTTTTATGTATGATAATGTGATGCTTTAATAGTTACTGTATGGTGGTGATGCCAAAGCAAAATTACTTTTCTTGAATTCCTTTCTGCTTATTCGGCTGGCATTTATGTTCCACTCTCTCTTTCAGATGAGACTGACAGTGTCAGTGGCCTGTGCCTCTGCCTTTGTGTTCAAGATACTGAGTCTGTGATTCCAGAAGGGGGCAGTATATAACAGCATAAAACAGTTCTCCCTATTCATTGGTCCGGGTGTGACTGAGTGCTGGTGTAACCTCATTCTTCCCAATTTCTCTCATATACTGTAGTTGTCCCCTACTGTAGTTGTCCCCTACTGTAGTTGTCCCCTACTGTAGTTGTCCCCTACTGTAGTTGTCCCCTACTGTAGTTGTCCCCTACTGTAGTTGTCCCCTACTGTAGTTGTCGCCTATTGTAGTTCTCCCCTACTGTAGTTGACCCCTACTGTAGTTCAAGCCTGTCTGTGGTGCATGTATTAACCTTTTGAGTCTGTAGTGTATACCAATCATACCAATAAGCCTCTGACTGTGCCATTTATGGTGATGCAGGGTGCAGTTCTGACAGCTGTCTGTAAGGAATGCTGATCACTGACTGCTGTGACTGCAGTTTCTGTGTATGCCCCTGTATTAATACAAGAGTGTGACATTTTTATTTGTTTAACCTTTGTTTAACTAGCCAAGTCAGTTAATAACACATTCTTATTTACAATGACGGCCTACCAAAAGGCCTCCTGCGGGGACGGGGCCTGGGATTAAAAATAAAACATGTAGAAAATATAAGTACAGGACAAAACACACATCACGACAAGAGAGACAACACAACACTACATACAGAGAGACCTAAGACAACAACATAGCAAGGCAGCAACACATGACAACACAGCATGGTAGCAACACAACATAACAACAACATGGTAGCAACACAACATGTTAGCAACATAACAACAACATGGTAGCAACACAACATAACAACAACATGGCAGCAACACAACATAACAACGACATGGTAGCAACACAACATGGTAGCAACATAACAACAACATGGTAGCAACACAACATAACAACAACATGGCAGCAACACAACATAACAACAACATGGTAGAAACACAACATGGTAGAAACACAACATAACAACAACATGGTAGCAACACAACATAACAACAACATGGCAGCAACACAACATAACAACAACATGGTAGAAACACAACATGGTAGAAACACAACATAACAACAACATGGTAGAAACACAACATAACAACAACGTGGTAGAAACACAACATAACAACAACATGGTAGAAACACAACATGGTAGAAACACAACATAACAACAACATTGTAGAAACACAACATAACAACAACATGGTAGAAACACAACATGGTAGCAACACAACATAACAACAACATGGCAGAAACACAACATGGTAGAAACACAACATAACAACAACATGGTAGCAACACAACATGGTAGCAACACAACATGGTAGCAACACAACATAACAACAACATGGCAGAAACACAACATGGTAGAAACACAACATAACAACAACATGGTAGCAACACAACATGGTAGCAACACAACATAACAACAACATGGCAGAAACACAACATGGTAGAAACACAACATAACAACAACATGGTAGCAACACAACATAACAACAACATGGCAGAAACACAACATAACAACAACATGGTAGCAACACAACATGGTAGAAACACAACATGGTAGCAACACAACATGGTAGAAACACAACAAAACAACAACATGGTAGCAGCACAACATAACAACATGGTAGCAACACAACATGGTAGCAACACAACATGGTAGCAACACAACAAAACAACAACATGGTAGCAGCACAACAAAACAACAACATGGTAGCAACACAACATGGTAGCAACACAACATGGTAGCAACACAACAAAACAACAACATGGTAGCAGCACAACATAACAACAACATGGTAGCAACACAACATAACAACATGGTAGCAGCACAACATAACAACAACATGGTAGAAACACAACATAACAACAACATGGTAGAAACACTACATAACAACAACATGGTAGCAGCACAACATAACAACAACATGGTAGCGACACAACATGGTAGCAACACAACATAACAACAACATGGTAGCAACACAACATGGTAGCAACACAACATAACAACAACATGGTAGCAACACAACATAACAACATGGTAGAAACACAACATGGTAGCAACACAACTTAACAACATGGTAGAAACACAACATAACAACAACATGGTAGCAACACAACATAACAACAACATGGTAGCAACACAACATGGTAGGAGCACAACATAACAACAACATGGTAGCAGCACAAACCAACCTTGGGAGTTGAATACTGAGTGAAGGCTTTAGATCTATTGTTATGTTCTACTGTGTTTCAACGCTTCTCTGCTTTGGTGATGACGCAATCATGAATATTTAAAAGAAATTAGATTAAGCTTTTGCCGCCATAAACGGCAGTAGGCCTGTTGTGTTGTTGACCTTTAACACCAAGTTAGAAATAGCACTCATTCTATGTTCCTCACATGTTTCTCACTCAAAACACTCCATATATACTCCCAGTCATTTATTGGCTATTTACCAACGCCGAAACGTTAGTAAATACCCAATAAATGATTGGTAGTTTATATATGGAGTGTGCAACTTCCTTTATTTTGATAGTTGATAGATTATTGGCCGTTAGTCAGCACCTCCACACAAAATCATTTTTCTGGGTGTGCGCCAGCTCGTGTTTTTTAACTCATTCAAAACATAACAATGTAATAACTGATTGGTGTTCCATGTAGTCATGTGTTTAGTGGGTTCAGCTATAAATAAAGAATGGATCTAGCATGTCACAAGCCTGGTTTCTTCTCTTCCATTGAGCCGTCAGACCCTCCTTGTGCTGGCTAAAGGATAACTCTGACTGACTCCCCCTCGGACACCGAAGACTTGAAACATATGCTGTAGCGTGATTCGCTGACCTTGAAACACAGAAACCCACTTACATTACGCCATTTAGCAGACGCTTTTTTTTATCCAAAGCGACTTACGTGTGCATACATTTGACATATGGGTGGTCCTGGGAATTGGACCCACTACCCTGGCGTTACAAGAGCCATGCTCAACCAACTGATCTACAGAGGACCTTGATGAATTCATGTATGGGCATTAGTTTAAAACAACAGAAAAATCTACACACGACTCTTGCCAGCGTCACTTGCTTATTTAAGCTTGATATCTGTTCGATAGGTCTTCACTTTTTCTTTTTTAAGGCAGGCATTAGTTTTAAAGTCAACTAAATCCTCTGCAGTTGGTTATTACCATATTACCATGGTGTTATTATCATTATATTAAAAAAACATACATTTATTAAAGCTTCTCATCTGCAAAATGGAGGAATCCTTTGTTGTTGGGGGAAGAATATTTGTTAGTATTCCATTGTATTGTGCATGGTGATATCTTTGGAATTATTATACAAGACAGTAATTTTAGAAGGGTGCTCATTTAGTTTCTAAAAAGAACATATCTGTAGCACTGTGTGTCACACACATAAACACACACACACATACAGAGCGAGAGAGAAGGCATCTGGCATATCAGAAGGATGGGAGGAGACCATTGGGATAGGGCCTATGAAGTAGGTTACATAGCCATGGATCTATCCTTGAGAGTGTATTATTCCTTCCTCAAACACCTGGCTGTCAGATCTTTGGCTAACGAGGTACACAGTCAGTTGCTATGGGACAATCGCTGATCCATGAATTCCATTTGAAGAAAATAACAGAATGCATCAACCTCTGAGTTTTGCAATGTTTCCATTCCAGCTGTTTTTAGTTACTGTGGTGAATAGATACATGATACAGATATGACAGAAGACACAAAGGATAGAGAAATGAGAGGACATTTTCAAAGTCTTATGCATATCACACATATCCCCGTGGGCCCTGGGGTTGTCAGTGGCCTTGTCAGTAGGCCCAGTTGTGTCTGATCCAAAGAGATGTGTCAGACATGCTCAGCATGGTACAGTCACACTGCCTGGCTGGCTGAGACTCACTCCTAATGCAGACCCACTCAAGGTGAAATGAAATACTTCCCCCCGGTTGAGAATAAATAAGGATTTAGAATGGGTTTTATATGCATGGTTTCTTCAATATGTTTCCGTCACCTTGACCAGTGATAGACATGTAATTATAATGAGCTGTGTTCTCTGTCTATGCACTGGTTGCCTCTCTGCTGCCCTCTACCGGACAAGACTCACATTGGCCCACATACAGTATTGTTGTCAGACGATATCTCTGTGCTGTGCCATGCTTGTTGGATTGTGAAACGTGTGAAACGTACCTTGACATACAAGAAATCATCGAGATTTCAAAGTGAAACTCAACCAACACAGATTTAACAAATTTCATCTCAAGGGATAGAATATTATGCTCAAATGTCTTTGGTTTCTACTGTGGAAAATGCTTTGTGAAAGCACTGACTTAGAGTGTTCAGTGACCCTCACAGTCCCTCTTCTCCCCTACTCTCCACTCCTCTCCCCTCCTCTCTCCTCTTCACCTTTCCTCCCCTCCTCCTCTCTTCACCTCTCCTCCCCTCTTCCTCCTCTCCTCTCCTTACCTTGCCACCCCTCTCCTCTCCTCTGCTGTCCTCACCTCTCCTCTCCTCACCTCTCCTCATAGCCGTGCAGACGGCTGTACCCATCCGGCTAATACAGGATTTTTTTATAGATTTTTCGCACCCCTATTTCCCACGGCTATGCCTCTCGCCCTCCTCTTGCCTCCCCTCCCCTCCTCTCGTCTCCTCTCGCCCTCCTCTCACCTCCTCTCCTCTCCCCTCCCCTCCTCTCCTCTCCTCTCACCTCCTCTCCTCTCCCCTCCCCTCCCCTCCTCTCCCCTCCTCTTCTCACACTTTCACACAGTACCTCCATCAGTGCTTCGTAGTTCTGAGCAGCAGAGTTGCATGAAGATGTTTCAGATTAACAATACATTAAAGAACACACTGCTCAGGCCGTAGCGCGGAGCGACAAGGGATTCCATTTTGGAGATGCTGATTGGCCGGCAGTACACGAGGAGTGCAGGAGGAGTAAATAGTGTTTTAGAGCACCAGAGGTTGAGTCTTTCTCCCGCCTTCCCAGGGCCTCTAAGGCTAAGTGAATATGAGAGAGGGAAACAGAGAGAGAGTGTAATGATTACTGTTCATTTTTGTTTATTTCACTTTTGTATATTATCTACTTCACTTGCTTTGGCAATGTTAACATATGTTTCCCATACCAATAAAACCCCTTGAATTAAACTGAGAGAGAGAGAGAGAGACAGCAGAGCACTGACTGAATAAGATTTTAATGTGTATCCCAGACAATCCTTGTCAGTTTAAAACCAGGTTTGACCATCTTCTTTTCCCATGCCAAGCAGGAACTGTTAACTAACAGATGAAATTCTTATCCTGAATTGATTCAGCGCTGTAAATATCCGTGTAGAAGGAAAGATCATGGTTGGAGGAAGAGCAGCGGTTATCAGGTCATGGGTAGAGAGGGAGGAGTAAGCACTAGGAAGAAGAACGGTATGAGATAAACCGGAGGGGTACTGTGTCAGACAAGAGAACTACGTTTCAAATCTAGCCCAAATGCATTCCCTTTGGAGGGTAAGATGAAACAACTCAATATTGCCATCTTTCGGCCTTTGGGCTAGTTCAAATCCTAGATTTGCCAATGTTCTTTTACTTCTTAAAGCCACAGTCTATAAGAGCTCCAGTCATTTTGTTGAAATTTGTTATATATTTTGATTTGTTTAAAACTTTTTTGGTTACTACATGATTCCATATGTGTTATTTCATAGTTTTGATGTCTTCACTATTATTCTACAATGTAGAAAATAGTAAAAAATAAAGCAAAACCCTTGAATGAGTAGGTGTTCTAAAACGTTTTACCGGTAGTGTATAAACACAGAATAAGTCCTTACTATACACTTAATCCACCAGTGGAATTCAGGTGGAAAGGTCAACCCCAGTCACGTACAACATGTGTTCTTAATATGAGTCTGTAATATGACTGAACTTCACTGAGACAGACAGTTACTGTTGTCTCATTAAAACTTAAATGAATGGAAATGTCACACCTCCTCCCGCTCTCGAGCGCCAGGATGCCCATCATTACGCACAGCTGCCACCATCGTTACGCGCATCAGCGCTTCGTTGGACTCACCTGGACTCCTTCACTTTATTGATTGCCTCCTCTATATTTGTCACTTCCTCAGTTTGATCCCCGTGTCAGCATTTATTGTCGTTATGTTTCCCCTGTCCAGACGCTGTTAGTGTTTTGTTTCACGTCTGTTATTTATCAAATATTCACTCCCTGTACTTGCTTCTCGTCTCCCAGCGTCTGTCCTCACAGGAAATAGTTTCCCCCACTGTTCTCAGTATCTTATGCTAGAGTAGTAGGTACACCCAGGTTCAAATACTATTTGAAATTGTTGTAAATAGTTTATCTGTGCTTGATTGAGTTTGCCTAGCTTAATGGACCAATAGAATACTCCCAAAATTGCAGTCTCCACCTATCTGGCACACCAGGCAGACTCAAGCGAACAATCACATTATTTGAAGGATATCAAATAGTATTTGAACCCTGGTCTGCTCTGCGTTCATTATCTGATAGAGTAATGTTTGTTGTTCAGCAGTTAGTCATTTCATGGAACAAACAGAAAACTTTAGAACAAAACAACTAAAATATCAAAAAGCCTGGAGGCTGCGTATGTAACCGATGTGAAATGGCTAGCTAGTTAGCGGGGGTGCGCGCTAATAGCGTTTCAATCGGTGACGTCACTCGCTCTGAGACCTTGAAGTAGTTGTTCCCCTTGCTCTGTAAGGGCCTCTGCTTTTGTGGAGCGATGGGTAACGATGCTTCGAGGGTGGCTGTTGTCAATGTGTGCAGAGGGTCCCTGGGGCGAGGAGAGGGACAGAAACAAAACTGTTACACATATAACATCAAAAGCTTGGAGGCTGCATATACCCAAATAAACCAAGTCTGGATTAATTATGAAATGGGTGTGATGCTTGGTTGGTTTATTTACCGTTTGTGTGCCAAAATGCCTATTTAACTTGTTGCCAGAACTATGAGTGCATTGTATGCTGGATGAAATCCCAAGAATGTAGGAGAAATGTGTCTGAATATACTATTCATCTTCAGGGTCGTGGATACCCAACCCAGCATGTGTTAAGGAAGTGATTTAAGAGTTGGCTGTGAAGGGCAAGCTAACATAAAACGAGAAAAGCATACACTCTCAAATGCTGGGTTGTTTGGATGACCCAACTGCTGGGTTGCAGGGATTGGGTCACTTAGTTGGGTTGTTTTCTATAAAAAGAGCAAGGTTGGGTTGTTGATGCTGAGTTATTGAGTCATGACCCAGTTGGTCCGATTATAAAACTGGAGGCGTGGCTTAGTAGGGGTGTGACTTTCAGGAAGTTATTTTGGGCCACCTGTGAGAGTAAATGTCAGTCCGGTTCATCTGTTCTGTTGTATTATCGTCACATGTTAAGGTTGAACACAGAAGTGTATGAGTTTCTTAAGAGCCTATGCTTATCCAAATGTTGCGATAGTTACTACTTTATTACAATATGCAAATAATGATGTTATTAATTTTATATTAGAATTGCATGTGCAAAAATATTAAAGGAAAATAGAGATTTGCAGTGTAAAAACGTATTATGATGAACAGGAATGAAATTTACTCTAATTGGTGGCCCAAAATAACTATCTGAAAGACACACCCCTAATAGGACACACATCATGAAATAACCTATAAATTACATTAAAAAAGACCCAGCTGCTGGGTCAACCAAGCATGAAAGTGAATAAAAACACAAACGATCGTTAAATAAACCCATGTTTGGGTAATCCAAACAAACTCAACGTGTTGGTTTATTCACGCAACCCAACTGGCTGGGTAAAAATAACTCTGCGTGTGGTCTGTCCAATATTCACCCAGTTCTGGGTTACCAAATAACCGAAAATGGGTTGTTTTTAACCTAGCATTTTTTTTGAGCATAGGGTTGAAATCAATTCAAGGATTGACCTATCTGATGACCACGGACTCCCAGGCGTCTGTGGCTGTCAATGTCTGGGTATTCACAGACGTCTGAGTATTTGCAGACATGTACAGTACATTCTCAGTACACACTCTGACTCTATGGCCAATCCTATCCGTCATATCTTTAATCTGAGTCTAGAGGAAGGTGTTTGTCCTCGGGCCACTACCCAAGAGTGGTAAAGTGGCCTTTATTGGTTCTAACAGTAGACCTATCAGCTTGTTGCCAGCTCTTAGCAAACTATTGGAAACAATTGTGTTTGTATTTGGTCAATGTTATTTCTCTGTAAACAAAATTACAACAGACTTTCAGCATGCTTATAGAGAAGGGCACTCAACATGTAACTGCACTGACACAAATGCCTGATAATAATAGAAATTGATAAGAAGATTGTGGGAGCTGTACTGTTAGATTTCAGTGCAGCCTTTGATATTATTGACTATAACCTGTTGTTGAGAAAACATATGTTTTATGGTGGATTCAGGCCTAACTATCTAATAGAACTCAGAAGGTTTTCTTTAATGGAGGCGTCTCTAATGTCAAACATATCCGGTGTAGTGTACCATAGTGACAGCTCTCTAGGCCCTCTACTCTTTCCTATTTTTACCAATTACATGCCACTGGCATTAAACAAATCCTGTGTGTCCATGTATGCTGATGATTCAACCATATACGCATCGGCAACCACAGCTAATGAAGCCACTGAAACCCTTAACAAAGAGTTGCAGTCTGTTTTGGAATGGGTGGCCAGCAATAAAATGGCCCTGAACACCTTTAAAAGTAAGAGCATTGTATTTGGTACAAATCATTCCTTAAGTGCTAGACCTCAGCTGAATCTGGTAATGAATGGTGTGGCTGTTGAACAAGTTGAGGAGATTCGAAAACGTCATGGTCAAAACATATAGAGCCAATGGTTGGAAAGATGGGAGTCTGTCCGTAATAAAGAGATGCTCTGCTTTTTTGACACCACACTCCACAAAGCAAGTCCTGCAGGCTCTAGTTTTGTCTTATTTTGATTATTGTCCAATCATGTGGTCAAATGCTGCAAAGAAAGACCAAGTTAAGCTGCAGCTGGCCCAGAACAGAGTGGCACGTCTTGCTCTTCATTGTAATCAGAGGTCTAATATAAACACTATGCATTCCAGTCTCTCTTGGCTACGAGTTGAGGAGAGACTGACTGCATCACTTCTTCTTAAAAAAAAACATGAATGTGTTGAAAATGCCAAATTCTTTGCATAGTCAACTTACACACAGCTCTAACACACACACTTACCCCACCAGACATGCCATCAGGTTTTTTTTCACAGTCCCCGAATCTAGAACAAATTCAAGAAAGCGTACAGTATTACATAGAGACATTATTGTGTCATGATGTTGGCCTGTGGGTAAGGTTTATGACCCCCCCCATAAATACCTTTCTCCACTCTCTCTCTTTGCTCTACTGAAGGACTCTTGAATAGCCTTTGTTAAACATAGAGAGTCTGGGAACATCAAACAAGTGGAGGGAAAGGAACCATATTTCGGTAATAGAACCAATTGAAAATATGCGTTGGTACTTAATGAATATGATGTCAGTTCGGTTGTCATCTGAGACATTATGACTGATGACAGGACGACATAAACTGTATCTGGGAAAGTCTACACATTATAGTTATCAGATTCACATGGAATTGTTGTGCAATTTAAATGCAATTTAAATGAAACTATTTGTAAAAAGATTAAATGCAATTTTAGCTTCCAAATGAGAGAATTGTTTTTTTATAAGATTAGAGCTCTGCTCAATCAGTGGCCCGCCCCTGTGAAGAGACATGGGTTATAGACTATGAAACACACCCTTCTCTCCCTCCACGTTATAAGCCCTTGACGAAAATGTAACCTCCTGTTCCGAGGATGATAGGACGACGGTCCACACGTTGAAAAGGACTAACATGTCAACTACAGAACTAAGCCAACTTCAGCGTGAGCTTTGGTTGTGAATGGTATAAACTTTGAACTCTTACTCACTAAAGAAGTGAGACATCCTAGCCGTTGAGTTAGCAACAGCAGCTGTAAACATGGGCTAGGAAAGGACGGACAGAGTATCCCATCTACCACGCAACGACGACACTACAACGTATCCCGTTCACCACCAGAGACACTCTTCAAAGGACTCTGTTGGGCAACACAGCCTTCCATCTACCACCAACCTATTGAAGCGCAGCTCAGAGTAAATATTTATTGCATTTTCCTTTTCCAAATGGGCGGTAATTTAGAATGCATAAGATTCTGTATTTACGATAGAGTAGCTGCCTACGGCCCGATAGAGACATCACTTCTCCCTTTGTTCCTCAAGTCTTCCCGCTCTTTCACTCAAACCCAACCCCTTTTCTTTGTTTAACCAGCTGTCATATCTGTTCCATCCGCTAGGGACGTTTTTCTTTATGACATCATTTGTAATCAATGTATGATTCATTCTGTGTATATGTAATTCTGTGTGATTAGCTAGGTATTTAGTAAATAAATAATTAAACCCAATTTTGTATTGCTGTTTCAACTTGTTAGCCAGGGTTCGTGAAGATAACCAATAATTCTACGATGTTCAGATAAGACTGAAATAAGGTGACGATTAATATTGACTGCTATTGATGTAAAATATTACTAGGTCTTTAAGAGTTTATTCGGAAGATAACAGCTCTATAAACACTATTTTGTGGTGCCCCGACTTTCTAGTTAATTACATTTACATGATTAGCTTAATCAGGTCATATTAATTACAGAGAAAGGATTTTATAGAATAGCATGTCATATCACTTAATCCGGCATAGCCAAAGACACGACAATTGCATGGGACTCCGTTCCATTTCATACTGCTCAAATGAACAGCAAACCTGGTTTCAAAAAACAGACAAAGCAACAGCTCACTGCACAACGCCTCTCCCTTATTTGAACTAGATATTTCATGTGTCAGTATTGATACAGTGCATTCGAAAAGTATTCAGCCCCCTTGACTTTTTCCACATTTTGTTACGTTAAAGCCTTAATCCAAAATTGATTTTAAAAAGTTCTCATGAATCTACACACAATACCCAATAAAGACAAAGCAAAAACTGATTTGTAGATTTTTTTGCAAATGTATTAAAAATAAAAAACTGAAATATCTTATTCACGTAAATATTCAGACCCTTTGCTATGAGACTCAAAATTGAGCCCAAGTGCATCCTGTTTCCATTGATCATCCTTGAGATGTTTCTACAACTTGATTGGAGTCCACCTGTGGTAAATTCAATTGATTGGACATAATTTGGAAAGGCACACACCTGTCTATGTAAGGTCCCACAGTTGACAGTGCCTGTCAGAGCAAAAACCAAACCATGAGGTCAAAGGAATTGTCCGTAGAGCTCCGAGACAGGATTGTGTTGAGGCACAGATCTGGGAAATGGTACCAAAACATTTCTGCAGCATGGAAGAAGTTTGAAACCACCAAGACTCTTCCTAGAGCTGGCCACCTGGCCAAACTGAGCAATCGGGGGAGAAGGGCATTGGTCAGAGACGTGGTCAAGAACCCGATCGTCACTCTGACAGAGCTCCAGAGCTCCTCTGTGATGATGGGAGAACCTTCCAGAAGAACAACCATCTCTGCAGCACTCTGCCAATCAGGCCTTTATGGTAGAGTGGCCAGACGGAACCGACTTCTCAGTATATGGCACACGACAGCCCGCTTGGAGTTTGCCAAAAGGCACCTAAAGACTCCCAGACCATGAAAAACAAGATTCTGTGGTCTGATGAAACCAAGATTGAACTCTTTGACCTCAATGCCAAGCGTCACGTCTGGAGGAAACCAGGCACCACTCATGACCTTGCTAATACCAACCCTACGGTGAAGCATGGTTGTGGCAGCATCATGCTGTGGGAATGTTTTCAGTGTCAGGGACTGGGAGACTAGTCAGGATCGAGGGAAAGATGAACGGAGCAAAGTACAGAGAGATGCTTGATGAAAACCTGCTCCAGAGCGCTCAGGACCTCAGACTGGGGCAAAGGATCATCTTATAACAGGACACCAACCCTAAGCACACAGCCAAGACAATGCAGGAGTGGCTTCGGGACAAGTCTCTGAATGTCCTTGAGTGGCCCAGCCAGAGCGTGGACTTAAACCCGATCGAACATCTCTTGAGAGACCTGAAAATAACTGTGCAGCAACGTTCCCCATCCAACCTGACAGAGCTTGAGATTATCTACAGAGAATAACGAAACTCCACAAATACAGGTGTGTCAAGCTTGTAGCGTCATACCCAAGAGGATTCAAGGCTGTACACAATTATTCAACGCGGAACACAATTAGAATCATTTGTACACAGCAATTTGACCACAACTAAGCCCAAAAAGAGTTTGTATTTTAAAACAATGATCATTTTATACCTTGATTACATTGAGAAACAGTCACACATGTTTTTATTTTATTTTTTACTTTTACAGTGTTTTTTTACATTAAAAAACTTTGGAGGGGAGAAAATAAATCCCTCGCGGGCCGGTTTTAGCTCGCGGACCACCTGTCCAACCCTGCTGTAGGCTATGGGCTGTAGCCAACTCTGATAGGGCTAACGTTCTCGCGTTCACAAAAATCTTTCACAGAACACTGACCACCAGGTAATTTGAGGAGAGTTGTGCTGCGTGGTCACAAGCATGCACGTACGCACGCACGCACGTACACACGCACGCATGCACACATGTACGCACGCACGCACACATGTACGCAAGCACGCACACAGATACACAATAATGCCTCTCACTTCTTAGTTACAATGTCTTGCTTACATAATGAGTTTGCATAAGCCATTTACTGTACACAGAACGACTAGAGGGACAGAAAGGAGGGAAGCCAAGACAGTTCTGTGAAAGATCACAGTGTTCAGCTTTAAGAACAGAGACAGAGTGAAGCCAAGACAGTTCTGTGCAAGATCACAGTGTTCAGCTTTAAGAACAGAGACAGAAAGGAGGGAAGCCAAGACAGTTCTGTGAAAGATCACAGTGTTCAGCTTTAAGAACAGAGACAGAAAGGAGGGAAGCCAAGACAGTTCTGTGAAGATCACAGTGTTCAGCTAGATTTATATTGAAGAAAAATGATCAGATGAATAGTACAGGAGCCATTAGCAACAACCGGTTTCTGCTTCTTATTCTAGGTCACTAAACTCTTGACAAAAAGACAAAAGCCAGTTCGATTCTTTGCTCTTTGTTCGTAATAACACCATAAAATGAATATCATTATTGGATGACAGACTTGCAATAAATTAGAAGTGCTAAGTTACGCAATATTGTTGCATATTGTTATAGCTGAATATTGCCAGCATGTACACCTATCTCTCTCCAAATGCATGCCCCCTAACACTAATCTGCACAAAACAGGTGAATCCAGGTGAAAGCTATGATCCCTTATTAATGTCACTTGTTAAATCTACTTTAATCAGTGTAGATGAAGGGGAGGAGACCGGTTAAAGAAGGATTTTTAAACCCTGAGACAATTGAGACATGGATTGTGTATGTTTGCCATTCAACGGGTATGGTAGCTGTGTCTCTAGAGATGGGGGGTGAAGCTGTGTCTCTAGAGAGGAGAAGTGAAGCTGTGTCTCTAGAGATGGGGGGGTGAAGCTGTGTCTCTAGAGATGGGGGGGGGGGGGTGAAGCTGTGTCTCTAGAGAGATGGGTGGAAAGCTGTGTCTCTAGAGAGATGGGGGGTGAAGCTGTGTCTAGAGAGATGGGGGGGTGAAGCTGTGTCTCTAGAGAGATGGGGGGGAAGCTGTGTCTCTAGAGAGATGGGGGGAAAGCTGTGTCTCTAGAGATGGGGGGTGAAACTGTGTCTCTAGAGATGGGGGGTGAAGCTGTGTCTCTAGAGATGGGGGGGAAGCTGTGTCTAGAGAGATGGGGGGGGAGCTGTGTCTCTAGAGATGGGGGGGAAGCTGTGTCTAGAGAGATGGGGGGTGAGGCTGTGTCTCTAGAGAGATGGGGGGGAAGCTGTGTCTCTAGAGAGATGGGGGGAAGCTGTGTCTAGAGAGATGGGGGGGAAGCTGTGTCTCTAGAGATGGGGGGGAAGCTGTGTCTAGAGAGATGGGGGGTGAAGCTGTGACTCTAGAGATGGGGGGTGAAGCTGTGTCTCTAGAGATGGGGGGTGAAGCTGTGTCTCTGGAGAGATGGGGGGTGAAGCTGTGTCTCTAGAGATGGGGGATGAAACTGTGTCTCTAGAGAGATGGGGGGTGAAGCTGTGTCTCTAGAGAGATGGGGGGGGGGGGGGGTGAAGCTGTGTCTCTAGAGAGATGGGGGGAAAGCTGTGTCTAGAGAGATGGGGGGAAGCTGTGTCTAGAGAGATGGGGGGGGGTGAAGCTGTGTCTCTAGAGAGATGGGGGGGGGAGCTGTGTCTCTAGAGATGGGGGGAAGCTGTGTCTAGAGAGATGGGGGGGGGGAGCTGTGTCTCTAGAGATGGGGGGAAGCTGTGTCTAGAGAGATGGGGGGGAAGCTGTGTCTAGAGAGATGGGGGGGGAAGCTGTGTCTCTAGAGATGGGGGAAAGCTGTGTCTAGAGAGATGGGGGGTGAAGCTGTGTCTCTAGAGAGCCATTAACAAACCAGCCTAGTCATTTTAGCACCTTTCAGTTGCAGTTGCATGGCCTGCCATTCAGAGAATTCAGGGAGATTCTCACATATGCAGTGACAGACAGTCCAATATGGACTACAGTGCCCATAATGCTACACCCACTAGTGTATCATTTAACCTCTGACCCCTAGTTCGGGTACCCATGACGACCCCATAGCCATCCAGCCTCTCTCATACACTCACTAGAACCTCAGCAGCAAGTTAGTTAGTTTAACCTCGGCAACCGCTATCTACCTTCTATCAATGGCATGGCCTTATAGACTGAGTGTTTAAAACATTAAATAACATGTCTTAGACTGACCAGTAGGTGCAAGGTGCACTGGTTTGTGTGAAGAACTGCAATGCTGTTGAGTTTTTTCATGCTCAACAGTTTCCCTTGTGTATCAAGAATGGTCCACCACCCAAAGGACATCCAGCCAACTTGACACAACTGTGGGAAGCGTTGGAGTCAACATGGGCTGATGGGTAGGCCTAATGTTTATTATACTCAGTATATAGTCAACTATAGATGTCAGAGTTAGCTACAGAATTACAACATACATTTGGGGCTAGTACAACAGTGCAGTGTCTGGGTACTCTGTAACAGTGCATGAAGCATAACAACTCTCAGGGAAAGGTAAGAGACTAAATTAACGAGGAAATTATTTGTTTGATTGGAGAGCCGAGGGAGAATATGCCGATGGAGGACCGTAGCCTTTAGAGGCGAGAGCTGTCTTCATAGATAAATCAATACATATCTTTGTCAGAAATCTCTTTCAGATTTTAACTCCACTATGGGTTTCAAAATTGCTGTTAATTTAAAAAACGATTTTGCAATCAGCAGAAAGTGGTGAGCGTCTCAGATGTGTGTTGTCTGTCTAGGCCTACTGTGTGAATGTCAATCAATCAATCAATCACATTTATCTATAAAGCCCTTTTCACATCAGCAGATGTCACAAAGTGCTATTACAGATACACAGCCTAAAACCCCAAACAGCAAGCAATGCAGATGTAGAAGCACGGTGGCTAGGAAAAACTCCTTAGAAAGACAGGAACCTAGGAAGAAACCTAGAGAGGAACCAGGCTCTGAGGGGTGGCCAGACCTCTTCTGGCTGTGCCGGTTGGAGATTATAACAGTACATGACCATTAAGGCCAGATTGTTCTCCAAATATGTTCAAATGTTCATAGATGACCAGCAGGGTCAAATAATAATCACAGTGGTTGTAGAGGGTACAACAGATCAGCACCTCGGGAGTAAATGTCAGTTGGCTTTTCATAGCCGAGCATTCAGAGTTAGAGACAACATGTGAGCTAGAGAGAGAGAGTTGAAAAGAGCCGGTCCAGCACAAGGTAGCATGTCCGGTGAACAGGTCAGGGTTCCATAGCCGCAGGCAGAACAGTTGAAACTGAAGCAGCACGACCAGGTGGACTGGGGACAGCCAGGAGTCATCAGGCCAGGTAGTCCTGAGGGCAGGTAGTCCTGAGGGCATTGTCCTAGGGCTGGCCCAAGGGAGAAGGAGAGAGAGAGAATTAGTGGGAGCATACCTAAATTCACACAGGACACCGGATAAGACAGGAGAATTACACCAGATATAACAGACTGACCCTAGCCCCCCCAGCACATAGACTATTGCAGCATAGCTACTGGAGGGGTGGGTTGGGAGCCACTGTGGCCCCGTCCGACGATACCCCCAGACAGGGCCAACCAGGCAGGATATAAACCCACCCACTTTGCCAAAGCACAGCCCCCACACCACTGGAGGGATTTCAACAGACCACAAACGTACTACCCTGAGACAAGGCTGAGTACAGCCCACGAAGATCTCCTCCACCGCACGAGACCGAGGGGGCACCAACTCGGATAGGAAGATCACATCAGTGACTCAACCCACTCAAGTGACGCACCACTCCTAGGCATGGCTTGGAAGAGCACTAGTAAGCCAGTGACTCAGCCCCTGTAATAGGGTCAGAGGCAGAGAATCCCAGTGGAGAGATGGGAGCCAGCCAGGCAGAGACAGCAAGGGCGGTTCGTCGCTCCAGTGCCTTTCTGTTTACCTTCGCATCCCTGGGCCAAACTACACTCAATCATAGGGCCTACTGAAGAGATGAGTCTTCAGTAAAGAATTAAAGGTTGAGACTTAGTCTGCGTCTCTCACGTGGGTAGGCAGACCGTTCCATAAAATGTATCTCTATTTGAGAAAGCCCTGCCTCCAGATGTTTGCTTAGAAATTCTAGGGACAATAAGGAGGCCTGCGTCTTGTGACCGTAGTGTACGTGTAGGTATGTCCGGCAGGACCAAATCTGAGAGACAGGTAGGAGCAAGCCCATGTAATGCTTTGTAGATTAGCAGTAAAACCTTGAAATCAGCCCTAGCCTTAACAGGAAGCTAGTGTAGAGAGGCTAGCACTGGAGTAATATGATACAGTTTTGGGGTTCTAAACAGCTGAAGTTTATTTAGTGCATTTTCCGGCTAGCCGGAGAGTAGAGCATTGCAGTAGTCTAATCTAGAAGTGACAAAAGCATGGATTAGGTTTCTGATTTTTGCAATGTTACGAAGATGGAAAAAAGCTGTCCTTGTAATATGCTTGATATGTTCGTCAAAAGAGAGATCAGGGTCCAGAGTAACGCCGAGGTCCTTTACAGTTTTATTTGAGACGACTTTACAACCATCAAGATTAATTGTCAGAGCCAACAGCAGATCTCTTTGTTTCTTGGGACCTAGAACAAGCATCTATGTTTTGTCTGAGTTTAAAAGTAAAAAAATCTACCACCATCCACTTCCTTATGTCTGAAACACAGGCTTCCAGGGTAGGCAATTTTGGGACTTCACAATGTTTCATCGAAATGTACAGCTGTGTGTCGTCTGCATACTGTAGCAGTGCAAGTTAATATTGTGTTTCCAAATGACATCACCAAGAGGTAAAATATATAGTGAAAACAATAGTGGTCCTAAAACCGAACACCAAACTTACAATTTATTTGTCAGAGGATATACCATCCACAGAGACGAACTGATATCTTTCCGACAGATACAGTAAGATCTAAACCAGGCAAGAACTTGTCCGTGTAAACCAATTTGGGTTTCTAATCTCTTCAAAAGAATGTGGGGATTGATGGTGTCAAAAGTAGCACTTTTATTTGTATTTATTTAATTTAACCTTTATTTAACTAGGCAAGTCAGTTAAGAATAATGTAAGACATGATACAGTCCAACATACCTGTACAAACTCACCATAATGTAAGACATGATACAGTCCCATTACATCCACAGTGCAGATTTATGGCAGTCATTGCAGGTATAAGCAGGTAGAAAGGATAAATATCCAGTACCCATTCAGACAGGACTATAAATAACCAGTACCCATTCAGACAGGACTAGACCAGACTAAATACCCAGTACCCATTCAGACAGGACTATAAATACCCAGTACCCATTCAGACAAGACTATAAATACCAAGTACCCATTCAGACAAGACTATAAATAACCAGTACCCATTCAGACAAGACTATAAATACCCAGTACCCATTCAGACAGGACTAGACCAGACTAAATACCCAGTACCCATTCAAACAGGACTATAAATACCCAGTACCCATTCAGACAAGACTATAAATACCCAGTACCCATTCAGACAAGACTATAAATACCCAGTACCCATTCAGACAAGACTATAAATACCCAGTACCCATTCTGACAGGACTATAAATACCCAGTACCCATTCAGACAAGACTATAAATAACCAGTACCCATTCAGACAGGACTAGACCAGACTAAATACCCAGTACCCATTCAGACAGGACTAGACCCGACTAAATACCCAGTACCCATTCAGACAGGACTATAAATACCCAGTACCCATTCAGACAAGACTATAAATACCCAGTACCCATTCAGACAGGACTAAATACCCAGTACCCATTCAGACAGGACTATAAATACCCAGTACCCATTCAGACAGGACTATAAATACCCAGGACTAGACAGGACTAGAGCCAACTAAATACCCAGTACCCATTCAGACAGGACTATAAATACCCAGTACCCATTCAGACAAGACTATAAATACCCAGTACCCATTCAGACAGGACTAAATACCCAGTACCCATTCAGACAGGACTATAAATACCCAGTACCCATTCAGACAGGACTATAAATACCCAGGACTAGACAGGACTAGAGCCAACTAAATACCCAGTACCCATTCAGACAGGACTAGAGCTGACTAAATACCCAGTACCCATTCAGACAGGACTAGAGTCGACTAAATACCCAGTACCCATTCAGACAGGACTAGAGCCAACTAAATACCCAGTACCCATTCAGACAGGACTAGAGCCGACTAAATACCCAGTACCCATTCAGACAGGACTAGAGCCAACTAAATACCCAGTACCCATTCAGACAGGACTAGAGCCAACTAAATACCCAGTACCCATTCAGACAGGACTAGAGCCAACTAAATACCCAGTACCCATTCAGACAGGACTAGAGCCAACTAAATACCCAGTACCCATTCAGACAGGACTAGAGCCAACTAAATACCCAGTACCCATTCAGACAGGACTAGAGCCAACTAAATACCCAGTACCCATTCAGACAGGACTAGAGCCAACTAAATACCCAGTACCCATTCAGACAGGACTAGAGCCAACTAAATACCCAGTACCCATTCAGACAGGACTATAAATACCCAGTACCCATTCAGACAGGACTATAAATACCCAGTACCCATTCAGACAGGACTATAAATACCCAGTACCCATTCAGACAGGACTATAAATACCCAGTACCCATTCAGATAAGACTAGACCAGACTAAATACCCAGTACCCATTCAGACAGGACTATAAATACCCAGTACCCATTCAGACATGACTATAAATACCCAGTACCCATTCAGACAGGACTATAAATACCCAGTACCCATTCAGACAGGACTAGAGCCGACTAAATACCCAGTACCCATTCAGACAGGACTATAAATACCCAGTACCCATTCAGACAGGACTAGAGCCGACTAAATACCCAGTACCCAGCTTTACACCGAATGACCTTTTAATCTTTCAGAAAAATCAGACACAGTCATAAAATGGTGGAAAATAAATACAATACTATAGATGGAATGGAAATGAATGCATGGAATATAAAACTGTGTGTGTTTTACTGAATTAAACCATTCCACTTTCTGCCCATGAATCACAGGTCTTTGTTCGTGTTCTAAGCTCGGCGTGTTTAAAGAGGAACAACGTGTGGCAGCAGGGGAACATCATGTGTTCTCTCATCATCATCATCCATCATGGAGCTGCAGCCTTGTGTTGTGTAGCAGGACGCCACCCTGCTTTTCCACACACATACACACACGCACGCACGCGGGCGGACACACACACACACACGCACACACGCACGCACGCACGCACGCAAGCACGCACGCACGCACGCACTCATGCACGCATGCGGGCGGGCACACACATGCACACACAAACACACACACACTCGCATGCAGGCACATCAAGTAGACATTAAACACGCACACATACAGTCATACATTCCACAATACATTCAGCAATGTGCTGACATGGACACACACACACAAAGTTCAGTACACACACAAATTACACAAGCATTCCGGCCAGCCAGTGATGTCATGAGATTTTTCTCTCTCCACGTGCAGCAGCCTCTATCCCTGACAGCTACGTCCAGCCTCTATCCCTGACAGCTACGTCCAGCCTCTATCCCTGACAGCTACATCCAGCCTCTATCCCTGACAGCTACATCCAGCCTCTATCCCTGACAGCTACGTCCAGCCTCTATTCCTGACAGCTACATCTAGCCTCTATCCCTGACAGCTACATCCAGCCTCTATCCCTGACAGCTACGTCCAGCCTCTATCCCTGACAGCTACATCCAGCCTCTATCCCTGACAGCTACGTCCAGCCTCTATTCCTGACAGCTACATCCAGCCTCTATCCCTGACAGCTACATCCAGCCTCTATTCCTGACAGCTACATCCAGCCTCTATCCCTGACAGCTACATCCAGCCTCTATCCCTGACAGCTACATCCAGCCTCTATCCCTGACAGCTACGTCCAGCCTCTATCCCTGACAGCTACATCCAGCCTCTATCCCTGACAGCTACATCCAGCCTCTATCCCTGACAGCTACATCCAGCCTCTATCCCTGACAGCTACGTCCAGCCTCTATTCCTGACAGCTACATCCAGCCTCTATCCCTGACAGCTACGTCCAGCCTCTATCCCTGACAGCTACATCCAGCCTCTATCCCTGACAGCTACATCCAGCCTCTATCCCTGACAGCTACGTCCAGCCTCTATCCCTGACAGCTACATCCAGCCTCTATCCCTGACAGCTACATCCAGCCTCTATCCCTGACAGCTACATCCAGCCTCTATCCCTGACAGCTACATCCAGCCTCTATCCCTGACAGCTACGTCCAGCCTCTATCCCTGACAGCTACATCCAGCCTCTATCCCTGACAGCTACATCCAGCCTCTATCCCTGACAGCTACATCCAGCCTCTATCCCTGACAGCTACATCCAGCCTCTATCCCTGACAGCTACATCCAGCCTCTATCCCTGACAGCTACGTCCAGCCTCTATCCCTGACAGCTACATCCAGCCTCTATCCCTGACAGCTACGTCCAGCCTCTATCCCTGACAGCTACATCCAGCCTCTATCCCTGACAGCTACGTCCAGCCTCTATCCCTGACAGCTACATCACGCCTCTATTCCTGACAGCTACATCCAGCCTCTATCCCTGACAGCTACATCCAGCCTCTATCCCTGACAGCTACGTCCAGCCTCTATCCCTGACAGCTACATCCAGCCTCTATCCCTGACAGCTACATCCAGCCTCTATCCCTGACAGCTACATCCAGCCTCTATCCCTGACAGCTACATCCAGCCTCTATCCCTGACAGCTACATCCAGCCTCTATCCCTGACAGCTACGTCCAGCCTCTATCCCTGACAGCTACGTCCAGCCTCTATCCCTGACAGCTACATCCAGCCTCTATCCCTGACAGCTACATCACGCCTCTATCCCTGACAGCTACATCCAGCCTCTATCCCTGACAGCTACGTCCAGCCTCTATCCCTGACAGCTACGTCCAGCCTCTATCCCTGACAGCTACATCCTGTCTCTATTCCTGACAGCTACATCACGCCTCTATCCCTGACAGCTACGTCCAGCCTCTATCCCTGACAGCTACATCCAGCCTCTATCCCTGACAGCTACATCCTGTCTCTATCCCTGACAGCTACATCCTGTCTCTATCCCTGACAGCTACATCACGCCTGCCATGGAATCAGCTGCACTGCCACTGGGGTCATTCATCACACTCCTCTTTGTCCTCCAACACTCCCCCTCTCTTCCACCCCTCTCTCTATCTCTATCCCACACTCCCCCTCTCTCTCTCTCACTCTCTCATACACCCCTCTCTCTGTCTGACTCTCTATCTCTATCCCACACTTCCTGTCTCTCTCTCTGTCTCTCCCACCCCTCTCTCTCTCTCTCCCACCCTCTCTCGCTCCCACACTCATCCTCTCTCTCTCTGTCTCTCTCTCCCACCCACCCCTCTCTCTCTCTCCCACCCCCCCTCTCTCCCACACTCGCCTCTCTCTCTCCCACACTCCCCCTCTCTCTCCCACCACCCCTCTACCTCCCTGTCTCTCTCCCACCAACCCACCCCCTTTACCTCTGTCGGTCTCTCCCACACTCCCCCTCCTCTCTCTCCCCTCTCTCCCACCCTCTCTCTCTCCCACACTCCCCCGTCTCTCTCTCTCTCACCCTCTCTCTCTCTCTCTCTCTCCCACCACCCCTCTACCTCTCTGTCTCTCTCCCACACTCCCTCTCTCCCACAGTCCTCCTCTCTTTCCCACCCCGTCTACCTCTCTGTCTCTCTCCCACAGTCCCTCTCTCCCACCCCCCTCTACCTCTCTGTCTCTCTCCCACACTCCCCCTCTCTCACCCACCCCTCTCTCCCACACTCTCCCCCTCTCTCTCCCACCCCCTCTACCTCTGTCTCTCTATCCCACTTCCTCTCACTCTCCCACCCACCCCCTCTACCTCTCTCACTCTCTCTCCCACACTCCCCTTCTCTATCCCACATCCTCTCTCTCTTTCTCTCTCTATCCCACCTCCTCTCTCTCTCTCCCTCCCTCTCTCTATCCCTCCCCCCTCTCCCTCTCCCTGTCTCTCTCTCTACCCCCCTATCTCTCTGTCTCCTTCCCAACTTCTATTACTCCCCTTCTATGTCGTTCTCTCTGTCTGTCTGTCTTTCGGTCTGTCTGTCTGTCTCTTGGCCATGTGGAGTCGCACCATGCTTGTCCTTGTCTCCCAGTGCCAATTCATCATTCAGAGTGCCCCACTCTCTCACGATGCCAACATCCACCCCTTCCTCACGACACCAGAGTGCCCCACTCTCTCACGATGCCAACATCCACTCCTCCCTCACGACACCAGAGTGCCCCACTCTCTCACGATGCCAACATCCACCTCTCCCTCACGACACCAGAGTGCCCCATTCTCTCCCGATGCCAACATCCACCCCTCCCTCACGACACCAGAGTGCCCCACTCTCTCACGATGCCAACATCCACCCCTCCCTCACGACACCAGAGTTCTCTGTTCCCTCACGACACCAGAGTTCTCTTCTCCCTCACGACACCAGAGTTCTCTGTTCCCTCACGATGCCAACATCCACCCTCCCTCACGACACCAGAGTTCTTTGTTCCCTCACGACACCAGAGTTCTCTGCTCCCTCACGACACCAGAGTTCTCTTCTCCCTCACGATGCCAACATCCACCCCTCCCTCACGACACCAGAGTTCTCTGCTCCCTCACAATGCCAACATCCACCCCTCCCTCACGACACCAGAGATCTCTGTTCCCTCACGATGCCAACATCCACCCCTCCCTCACGACACCAGAGTTCTCTGTTCCCTCACGATGCCAACATCCACCCCTCCCTCACGACACCAGAGTGCCCCACTCTCTCACGATGCCAACATCCACCCTTCCCTCACGACACCAGAGTGCCCCACTCTCTCACGATGCCAACATCCACGCTTCCCTCACGACACAGAGTGCCCCACTCTCTCACGATGCCAACATCCACCCCTCCCTCACGACACCAGAGTGCCCCACTCGCTCACGATGCCAACATCCACCCCTCCCTCACGACACAGAGTGCCCCACTCTCTCACGATGCCAACATCCACCCCTCCCTCACGACACCAGAGTGCCCCACTCTCTCACGATGCCAACATCCACCCCTCCCTCACGACACCAGAGTGCCCTCTCTCTCACGATGCCAACATCCACCCTTCCCTCACGACACCAGAGTTCTCTTCTCCCTCACGATGCCAACATCCACCCCTCCCTCACGACATCAGAGTGCCCCACTCTCTCACGATGCCAACATCCACCCTTCCCTCACGACACCAGAGTTCTCTGTTCCCTCACGATGCCAACATCCACCCTCCCTCACGACACCAGAGATCTCTCCTCCCTCACGACACCAGAGTTCTCTGTTCCCTCACGATGCCAACATCCACCCTCCCTCACGACACCAGAGATCTCTCCTCCCTCACGACGCCAGAGTTCTCTGTTCCCTCACGACACCAGAGTTCTCTGCTCCCTCACGACACCAGAGATCTCTTCTCCCTCACGACACCAGAGTTCTCTGTTCCCTCACGATGCCAACATCCACCCTCCCTCACGACACCAGAGTTCTCTGCTCCCTCAAGACACCAGAGTTCTCCTCTCCCTCACGATGCCAACATCCACCCCTCCCTCACGATGCCAGAGTTCTCTGTTCCCTCATGACACCAGAGTTCTTTGTTCCCTCACGACACCAGAGTTCTCTTCTCCCTCACGATGCCAACATCCACCCCTCCCTCACGACACCAGAGTTCTCTGCTCCCTCACAATGCCAACATCCACCCCTCCCTCACGACACCAGAGTTCTCTGCTCCCTCACAATGCCAACATCCACCCCTCCCTCACGACACCAGAGATCTCTGTTCCCTCACGATGCCAACATCCACCCCTCCCTCACGACACCAGAGTTCTCTGTTCCCTCACGATGCCAACATCCACCCCTCCCTCACGACACCAGAGTGCCCCACTCTCTCACGATGCCAACATCCACCCTTCCCTCACGACACCAGAGTGCCCCACTCTCTCACGATGCCAACATCCACGCTTCCCTCACGACACAGAGTGCCCCACTCTCTCACGATGCCAACATCCACCCCTCCCTCACGACACCAGAGTGCCCCACTCTCTCACGATGCCAACATCCACCCCTCCCTCACGACACCAGAGTGCCCTCTCTCTCACGATGCCAACATCCACCCTTCCCTCACGACACCAGAGTTCTCTTCTCCCTCACGATGCCAACATCCACCCCTCCCTCACGACACCAGAGTGCCCCACTCTCTCACGATGCCAACATCCACCCTTCCCTCACGACACCAGAGTTCTCTGTTCCCTCACGATGCCAACATCCACCCTCCCTCACGACACCAGAGATCTCTCCTCCCTCACGACGCCAGAGTTCTCTGTTCCCTCACGACACCAGAGTTCTCTGCTCCCTCACGACACCAGAGTTCTCTTCTCCCTCACGACACCAGAGTTCTCTGTTCCCTCACGATGCCAACATCCACCCTCCCTCACGACACCAGAGTTCTCTTCTCCCTCACGATGCCAACATCCACCCCTCCCTCACGATGCCAGAGTTCTCTGTTCCCTCATGACACCAGAGTTCTTTGTTCCCTCACGACACCAGAGTTCTCTTCTCCCTCACGATGCCAACATCCACCCCTCCCTCACGACACCAGAGTTCTCTGCTCCCTCACAATGCCAACATCCACCCCTCCCTCACGACACCAGAGTTCTCTGCTCCCTCACAATGCCAACATCCACCCCTCCCTCACGACACCAGAGATCTCTGTTCCCTCACGATGCCAACATCCACCCCCCCTCACGACACCAGAGTTCTCTGTTCCCTCACGACACCAGAGTTCTCTGTTCCCTCACGATGCCAGAGTTCTCTGCTCCCTCACGATGCCAGAGTTCTCTTCTCCCTCACGATGCCAGAGTTCTCTCCTCCCTCACGATGCCAGAGTTCTCTGCTCCCTCACGATGCCAGAGTTCTCTTCTCCCTCACGATGCCAGTGTGTGTGTGTGTGTTAGTTATGTGCAGTTCGCAAATTATTATTTATTTTTTAATGACTATTTTTACTGACTCATGATTTGTTTTTCCGAATGGCTCGTTCAGTTTAGTAATTGGTTTGACCTGCTGGCCGCAATGAATTCTACATCAGGATAAATACGTGCTCCTCCGACTCACCGGCTCCAGAGACATGCTCCAACCACCAACTTTCTATCATGTGCGCCAGAAAAATAGACAATGCTGCAGGCTGCCTGAGAAAAATACATGTTTAGAAGTGATAATTGATTGCATGGTGCAAGAATATACTGATAGACAAATACAAATACACTGATAGACAAATACAAATACACTGATATACAAATACACTGATAGACAAATACAACGATATACAAACAATACAAGTAAAACATAATGTGTGTGAGAATGTGTATGTGTGTGTCTGTGTGTGCCTGTGTTTCTGTCCCCTCACAGTCCCCACCGTTGCATGAAATGTTGTTTAATCTGTTTTTGAAGGTAATTTAGCTGTTTCCTTGAGTAATGGGAGATTGAAGGGCGTTCCATGCGATCATGGCTCTATAATACCGCGTGTTGCCGTGAATTCGTTTTGGACTTGGGGACTGTGAAGAGACCCCTGGTGACATGTTTTGCGGGGTATGTATGGGTGTCTGAAGAGACCCCTGGTGACATGTCTTGTGGAGTATGTATGGGTGTCTGAAGAGACCCCTGGTGGTATGTATTGTGGGGTATGTATGGATGTCTGAAGAGACCACTGGTGCCATGTGTGGTGGGGTATGTATGGGTGTCTGAAGAGACCCCTGGTGGCATGTCTGGTGGGGTATGTATGGGTGTCTGAAGAGACCCCTGGTGGTGTGTCTGGTGGGGTATGTATGGGTGACTGAAGAGACCCCTGGTGACGTGTCTTGTGGGGTATGTATGGGTGTCTGGAGAGACCCCTGATCACATGTCTTGTGGGGTATGTATGGGTGTCTGAAGAGACCCCTGATGACATGTCTTGTGGGGTATGTATGGGTGTCTGAAGAGACCCCTGATCACATGTCTTGTGGGGTATATATGGGTGTCTGAAGAGACCCCTGATGACATGTCTTGTGGGGTATGTATGGGTGTCTGAGCTGAATATGATTTTATTATACAGATAATATGGAATTTGAATTACAGTAATATTTCTAATAAAAACTAGACGAGAAGCAGTTAATCTCTTCAACCCTCAACCAGGAAAGACTGGCCTGCATGTTGCTGATGTTAGTTCTGTATGTGTAGTTAAGGACAAGGCGTGCTGCTCTCTTTGCTGCACTTGACCATATCCTCTAGTCTAGTCCATATTACCGGACAGGACCAGAGCCTAGTACAGTGTGTGTACTAGTTGTGTGTGCGTGTGTGTGCGTGTGTGCGTGTGCATGCGTGTGTGCGTGTGCATGCGTGTGTATGTGCGTGCATGTGTGTGTGCATGTGTGTGTATGCGTGTGTGTGTGTGCGTGTGTATGTACGTGCATGTGTGTGTGCATGCGTGTGTGTGTGTGTGGATGTGTGTGTGTGTGCATGCGTGTTCATGTGTGTGTGCGCATGCGTGTGTGTGTGCATGTGTGTGTGTGCGTGTGTTTGTGTGTGTGCGCATGCGTGTGTGTGTGTGCGTGCATGCGTGTGTGTGTTCATGTGTGTGTGTGTTCATGTGTGTGCGTGTGTGTGTTCATGTGTGTGTGTGCTCATGCATGTGTGTGTGTGTGCGTGCATGTGTGTGTGTGTGCATGCATGTGTGCGTGTGCTCATGCATGTGCGTGTGTGCGCGCGCGCGCGCGTGTGTGTGTGTTCATGTGTGCGTGTGTGTGTGGTATGTGTGTGTGTGTGTGCTCATGCGTGTGTGTGTGTGTGTGTTGAGCCTTCCCCTCACATGTTTTTTTTCAAGTCTGCTTTGGATCGCTGGTATTCTGCTCTCAGCGTTCAGAGAGAAATATGAGGTGTCAGTCTCGTCAATATGTCAGGGTGTTAAACTCTCTGTCATAGCATCCATGCTAATGGAAAAAGTCCTTGAATATAAGTTAGAATAACTGCATATAGATAGCTCCTCTACAGTACAAAGTACTTCCTGGGAAATATCTAATGCATAGATGGGTGGGAAGTACTGTTGAGGCCCTCTACTGCTCTCCCGTGATGGATATTTACTGGTCTGTCAGTCAGTCAGTCTGTCTGGGAGGCTGCTGAGACTGGGGCTCAGGCATAACCTTTTTAACAGACAAGCTACACATCACAACCTTCTCCCGTGATGGATATTTACTGGGTGGAGTTGAGCTCCATTTTCTACACTTTATTTCAACGTAACATTGCCTCCAACCATTTTAAATCAACCTTGAAGCCTATTGAGTATGAGATAATAAAATAATCACACAAGGTCACATTTGTCCTCCAGAGAAGTTTGTCATTTATTGAATTTAAAGTCCATCTCTCCATTGAACCTGTTAATATTTAACTGAGGGAGGACACCCTCACAGCTTAAATTAGAGTGCTGTCACATGAGTGGCGTGACTTGGAAGACGAAGGGTGAAAGATGTTCACTGGACACTCTCTCTTTCTCTGAAATGGTCTGTGAATGTGTGTTTGTGACACGTGTGTGTGTGACACGTGTGTGTTTTTGTATGTTTGTGACATGTGCACTTGTTTTCCTAGATTATCAGGAGCCCAATGTCCTAACATTTCACGTTAATGTCCTGAAAAGGTAGGGAAACAAGAACTTTTTTGAAAAGTCAGGACTTTTTTCAGGTCCGTAATTTGTTCAAATGCTATTTTAAGCTCACAGGTTTTCCGGATTGACTGACCTTCATGTCTTAAAATAATGATGGACTGTCATTTCTCTTTGCTTATTTTAGCTGTTCTTGCCATAATATGGACATGGTCTTTTACCAAATAGGGCTAGCTTCTGTATACCATCCCTACCTTGTCAGAACACAACTGATTGGCTCAAACGCATTAAGAAGAACAGAAATTCCACAAATAAACTTTTAAGAAGGCACACCTGTTAATTGAAATGCATTCCAGGTGACTACCTCGTGAAACTGGTTGAGAGAATGCCAAGAGTGTGCAAAGCTGTCATCAAGACAAAGGGTGGCTACTTTGAAGAATCTCAAATAGAAATTATATTTTGATTTGTTAAGCACTTCTTTGGTTACTACATGATTCCATATGTGTTATTTCATAGTTTTGATGTCTTCACTATTATTGTACAATGTAGAAAATAGTAAAAAAAAAAGAAAAACCCTTGAATAAGTGGGTGTGTCCAAACTTTTGACTGGTGCTGTATGATCTTCAATGCATTTGGGAGCAATTGAGATACATTGTCTAGATATAGTAAAATATCGTCCGCATATAATTAGATGAAGTGATCAGTAGATTTGAGGGAAAATTGGAGCCAATTCCCATATGTTTCAAGACAGACCAGAGATAAGAAGTCTATCAAAAGCTTTTTCAACATCGAGAGATAATACAGCCCATGGAGCTGTTGTTTCTGATGAAGAGTTTAAGATATGTAATAGTCGACAGAGGTCATCAGAGGATAAACTTATATTTTTTTTCAAACAAACCTGCTTTGGTCTGTGTGGACCAATTTTGGTAAGTAAGTCGAGACGGGATGACAACATTTTGGAAAACTGTTAAATATTTGTGTTTATCAAAGATAGTTTATTGAAGGTAAATTAGTGCTGTGCTGTATTCACATCTATTCCAAATGAACCTCTGTGAATGGCTGTGTTAATCATTTCGAGCAATAGTGGACCTAATTGATCCCAAAATGTTAAATACACCTCAGGGGAAATACCATCCTATCCAGGTGATTTGACTTTATTCATGCTATCCAATGCTCCAATGAGTTCACTGAGAGAGATTTGGGCTCCCAGCGAGGCAGCTTCATCTGTTGAGAGAAGACGAGTTCTTAATTATTTTAGAAAGGACTTAGTGTGGCTTGATGTGAATTTACAATCAGAGGTGTAAAGTTCTTTATAGAAGCGGGAGAATCTTTGATAGATTCATGTGGGTTTCGATAGTAATTACCCCGTTTCAGATTCAATAGTTGTTATACATTGAGTGTACCAAACATTAGGAACACCTTCCTAATTTGAGTTGTAACCCCCTGTGCTGCTCACAGAGCAGCCTCAATTCGTCGGGACATGAACTCTACAAGGTGTCCAAAGCGTTCCACAGGGATGCTGGCCCATGTTGACTCCAACGCTTCCCACAGTTGTGTCAAGTTGGCTGGATGTCCTTTGGGTGGTGGACTATTCTTGATACACACAGGAAGCTATTGAGCATGAAAAACCCAGCAGCATTGCGGTTCTTGACACAAACCGCACCTACTACCATACCTTGTTCAAAGGCACTTCAATCTTTTGTCTTGCCCGTTCACCCTCTGAATGGCACACATACACAATCCATGTCTCAAGGCTTAAAAATCCTTCTTTAACCTGTCTCCTGCCATTCATCTACACTGACTGAAGTGGATTTAACAAGTGACATCAATAAGGGCTCATTGCTTTCACCTGGATTCAGCAGGTGAGAGCAGGTGTTCTTCATGTTTTGTCCACTAGGTATCAGCTAATTGATCATTACTGCATAGCGTATTGGCCAGTAAACAGCTGGGACGATTACCATGGAAGTAATGGTAACTCGATGGATGGCAAATTGTGCTCTCTGTCTTATCAATAAATTAAGTTATGTCTTGACTTTAGAAAGAGTAACAGCTACCTGGTCTGAAAAATGCTCTCACACAGTTAACAACTTTTCCAATACTGATATCTTATTTAATTGTGAATTATTCAACCCAGATGCAAATGCAGTTGAATTTTTTTAAATAAAACCTTTGATGAAATCCTATAGAATCCATGGGTCATCAACTGAATTTTTATTGTTCATTATTCATTGATTTCATTCAATTTCAAATTGATGACAGAATGTAGGATTTTGAAGTAATGTGGATTTTTTTTTTAGGAGATTCTGAAACGTTGCAATTGGCAGTAGTAAGCGTGGTGATTGGACAAGCTCGTATGTTGAATTTCTATTTTCTTAATTAACACTTGCGTTCTTATGACAGCTATAGCAACTGTTATAATGCACTAACTATACAGTACGTGTATCATATGGCATTATAAATGAACTAATAAAACATAATATGTCGGTGATTTCCAAAATATGTGCCTCATAAAAAGTGTCATCAAATTCATATCTAATTGGCTATTGGACTGAACCACTAACCAATAGCAGTAGCATTACAGCCTGGATTCCACTGACCAATAGCAGTAGCAGTAGTATTTGTATTTATTATGGATCCCCATTAGCTGCTGCCAAGGCAGAATTAATAGATTTCACAGGACACTGTGTGCCCTGAGGACCCTAATCCCCCACTATCACATATCTACAGTACTAAATACATGTGTATGTGTGTATAGTGTGTATGTTATAGTGTGTGTGTGTCTGTGCCTATGTTTGTGTTGCTTCACAGTCCCCGCTGTTCCATAATGTGTTTTTCTTTTATCTGTTTTTGAAATCAGATTTTACTGCTTGCATTAGTTACCTGATGTGGAATAGAGCTCCAAGTAGTTCTGGCTCTGTGTAGTACTGTGTGCCTCCCATAGTCTGTTCTGGACTTGGGGACTTTGAAGAGACCTGGATTCCACTGACCAATAGCAGTAGTGTTACAGCCTGGATTCCACTGACCAATAGCAGTAGTGTTACAGCCTGGATTCCACTGACCAATAGCAGTAGTGTTACAGCCTGGATTCCACTGACTAATAGCAGTAGTGTTACAGCCTGGATTCCACTGACCAATAGCAGTAGTGTTACAGCCTGGATTCCACTGACCAATAGCAGTAGTGTCACAGCCTGGATTCCACTGACCAAAAGCAGTAGTGTTACAGCCTGGATTCCACTGACCAATAGCAGTAGTGTAACAGTATAACTTTAAACCGTCCCCTCGCCCCGACACGGGCACGAACCAGGGACCCTCTGCACACATCAACAACGGTCACCCACGAAGCGTTGTTACCCATCGCTCCACAAAGGCCACGGCTCTTGCAGAGCAAGGGGCAACACTACATCTAGGTTTCAGAGCAAGTGACGTAACTGATTGAAACGCTACTAGCGCGTACCCGCTAACTAGCTAGCCATTTCACATCCGTTACACTAGCATTAAAGATTCCAAACTGTTCACCATTTGTTCTGTTTCACCATTCAGAGCTTATTAGTTTGGATTACCTCATTTGCACACACTATGTAGACTTATTTTCTACTGTATTATTGACTGTATGTTTTGTTTATTACATGTGTAACTCTGTGTTGTTGTATGTGTCACACTGCTTTGCTTTATCTTGGCAGGTCGCAGTTGCAAATGAGAACTTGTTCTCAACTAGTCTACCTGGTTAAATAAAGGTGAAATAAATTCCAGGCTAATGGTGTTAAACCCTGTCTAATTCTGTGGTTGAATCATCTTCAGTGGTTCAGTAGCATCATCTGGCTGATGAGACGATCATTAGCAATGGAGAAGATGTATACAGATGGCAGAATTCAGGTGACATCAATGTTTAAGCTGACTTTTGGCTTTTTCAACTACGGCGTGCGACATGGTTCAAATGTGCCAGTAAATCAGCGCAATCAATAGTTTTTTGTAATTTTTTGCCACCGTCTTGGAGCTAGAAATGGGATCATGTATACTGCGCTAATGCCGATAAAAAAAATGAAAAAAAGAGTAACTGAGAGCAATGTACAATACGACAAACTTAGCAAACGAGGCATATGTGGTAAGTACATGGGGGCCGCCATCTTTAAGCACCTTCACCATTAACTCACCAGGTTACTGCCTTCAGGGTAAATATCAAGGCTCAGTCTTGATGAGATAGTTCCCCCCCCCCCCCATGTGGTTGATTTATGATTCTCTATCATTCTCTCTCTCCCTGTCAGTTCTGTCTGGATTTTCCCATTGACATTCTTTGCATGATCTTTTATATCCCATAATAGACCCACAGTTGGGTTAGGGTGAGGGATAGTGTTAGAATGAGGGATAGGGTGAGGGATAGGGTGAGGGTTAGGGTGAGGGATAGTGTTAGGGTGAGGGATAGTGTTAGAATGAGGGATAGGGTGAGGGTTAGGGTGAGGGATAGTGTTAGAATGAGGGATGGGGTGAGGGATAGTGTTAGGGTTAGGATGAGGGATAGGGTGAGGGATAGTGTTAGGGTGAGGGATAGTGTTAGAATGAGGGATAGGGTGAGGGATAGTGTTAGGGTGAGGGATAGTGTTAGAATGAGGGATAGGGTGAGGGATAGTGTTAGAATGAGGGATAGGGTGAGGGATAGGGTGAGGGTTAGGATGAGGGATAGGGTGAGGGTTAGGGTGAGGGATAGTGTTAGGGTTAGAATGAGGGTTAGGATGAGGGATAGGGTGAGGGTTGGATGAGGGATAGGTTTAGGATGAGGGATAGGGTGAGGGTTGGGGTGAGGGATAGTGTTAGGGTTAGTTTGTTGGTCGGTGGAGAAAACAGGGACTCACGCACGCAGGCAGGCAGGAGAGAGAAGCTATGAACAGCAGATGAAAACACGACTGTGGGCTTTGTCCCAAGCAGAACATCGGGTGAATAGACCGACATTTAAAAGTCACCCATGAACTTAAGTCTGGTACTATCGAATGGAAGCACGCTATGCTAGCGAGCCGGCTTTCGACTGACAGACAGCAGCCCGAATCAGGGCAGTACATGCAGCAGAATGATGATGGTGGAAAGCGGCTGGAGCCCTGAGAGAACCCTGGGACTTTCCCGGGGGGTGGTAGTGAGCGTTTGGCGGTGCAGCAGCTGGGGGATAAACGTGACCAGTCGGCGGTGGCGGTGCAGCAGCTGGGGGATGAGGGTGAGCAGACGGCGTTGGCGACGCAGCAGCTGGGGGACGAGGGTGAGCAGGCGGCGGTGGCGACGCAGCAGCTGGGGGACGATGGTGAGCAGGCGGCGGTGGCGGCGCAGCAGCTGGGGGACGAGGGTGAGCAGGCGGCGGTGGCGACGCAGCAGCTGGGGGACGATGGTGAGCAGGCGGCGGTGGCGCGCAGCAGCTGGGGGACGAGGGTGAGCAGGCGGCGGTGGCGACGCAGCAGCTGGGGGACGATGGTGAGCAGGCGGCGGTGGCGGCGCAGCAGCTGGGGGACGAGGGTGAGCAGGCGGGGGCGCAGCTAACCAGTCAGAGCGGTGGTGGAACACGGTTGGAACCGAGGGAGCAAGGCTGCGTCGGGAGGACATCAACGGACAGCGAGAGTGATGAGGTCGACGGTGAGTCGGAAGCAAATTGAAAAACATGACATTTTGACCGAATATGAAGGCATCATTCTGGGTAAAAACCCTTCAGTGAAACACATTGACAATAGTCGCTCCAGTCTATCCCGAGTAAGGGAATTCCTCCACATTATGTCAGAGGGCAAGGCCGATGAAGGACTGTGTTCTCTAGCTAATTACAGACATGTGTCTGAGTGGTATAGCCAAACTGAAGACCGTGGTTTGGCACCATCCACGTTAAAAATCTATGCCGATATTCAACGTTTTCTGAAGTATCTTCTGTAGTTCCGACCGAAGAGTCTGCGGGCTAAAGCCGGTGGAATTAGAAAGGTGTTACTCTGCTTGGCAAAGATGGATCGGAATTCACGGCAGACCCAGGCAATGCACAGGGCAAAATTTTGCAAACGCTTTAGAGACGAGGTGCTCAGCGCTGAGGAGTTAAGCCGGTTTGTTGAGCTAAATCAGGCTATTCCTTCGGTTGTCAATAGACTGGAAGTCCGAGCCTGCTCTGACAGGTGTAGGTTTTGCGGCTGTCATAACCAGCCGGTTGGTCATATTTAATGACACTAGGCGATCCCCAGTCACCATGTTCAGTGAGAGGGATTTTACAGAAGGAACCCAGGGAAGTGGGGGTTACAAGCTGTTCATTGCAAGCCACAAAACGAACTATAGCTTCGGGGAGTGCAGAATTGTGATGTCGGAGGAGGAATACACTTTTATTTTTATTTTTTATTTTACCGGGTAAGTTGACTGAGAACACGTTCTCATTTGCAGCAACGACCTGGGGAATAGTTACAGGGGAGAGGAGGGGGATGAATGAGCCAATTGTAAACTGGGGATTATTAGGTGACCATGATGGTTTGAGGGCCAGATTGGGAATTTAGCCAGGACACCGGGGTTAACACCCCTACTCTTACGATAAGTGCCATGGGATCTTTAATGACCTCAGAGAGTCAGGACACCCGTTTAACGTCCCATCCGAAAGACGGCACCCTACACAGGGCAGTGGGGCATTGGGATATTTTTTAGACCAGAGGAAAGAGTGCCTCCTACTGGCCCTCCAACACCACTTCCAGCAGCATCTGGTCTCCCATCCAGGGCCTGACCAGGACCAACCCTGCTTAGCTTCAGAAGCAAGCCAGTAGTGGTATGCAGGGTGGTATGCTGCTGGCTTAAACGCTTCCATCAGATCAGGCCTCATCTGAGTGGCATCACCTCAGACATAGAGCCGTTCTTTTGCACATCCTGCGGCAAAACGTACGATAATCTCGGGGAGGATGTGGCCCAGATATTTGCTGAGTTCAGCATTGGAAGTAAAGTGACCTTCGGTACACTTCGACGAAGCATTACTACAATGAACTTTAATCAAGAGTCGGTTACAGACCACGGCGCCGTGGCAGGCCATGAGTCTCACTCTCTGGCCATGCAGGCACGGTTTTACCGGTACCATAATTTGCCTCCTAATGCCAGCCGGGCCCGGTTACTAATTAAGGGACAAATCAATCCATGATTCACTGATAAATAAAGTACATTTCTTTGAATCTCATCCTTGTCTGTGTGTGTCATTTGGTCACGGTTGAGAATGTATGGAGGCCTAGGGGTCTGAATAACCAGGGTGTTATAGGGTACCAGGTGCACCGAGCTGAAGTGACAGTTCGAGGGGGAGGACAGGTGAGCAGGCAGGCAGGCAGGGCAGAGAGAATAGGCCCAGAGGCATGGAGGTCTGGAGTTAGCCTGTAGAGGCTCGACACCTGGTAACCCGTTCAATCACCAGGGGCACGGCTGGACATAGTCTAAAGCTGGACTTGGCCATTTTTCAGCAGAGCTCTGTCATTGAATTACATTGGGTTCCCTGGTGCTGATGGTTGAAAACGGCAAAAACGACCAGTGGCGCCCCCCATTGGCAGGACCCGGGTGGGTCCCTACCTTGCCATGGACCCATAACACCCCCCTAAAGCCATTAAAAACCATTAAAAAAATGTACACCTGGTAACCTGTTCAATCACCAGGTGCACGGCTGGACTTAGTCTCTGGAGTGAAAGAGAGAAATGTATACTTTTACATTTTTTGGACCATTCTTCAGAGTTCTCAGCAAATTATTAAAAAGACTTCTCGAGGTGGGCTACAGTTACACATGGTCAGAAGGGGCCCAGCCCACCCGGAAGGCCCTCCCCCCTCCCCCTGTACTTATTTTCATCACCTTCTAACACATTTTTATTTTACAACATTTTATCGAAAAACTGTTTTGATTACATGAAAATGCGCGTCGTGAAACCCCCCCGTCCAGATTGGATTTTTACTTTCGAGTTATTAATGGTTAAAGACGAAAACGGGGGTTGGGGAATTTGCCCCCCTCTGGTGGGGCAACACAGAAGCCCTGTGGGTGCCAGGGCTTATGTCCGTAATGGTTCTGTCCCGTAGTAACCCCACTCAGTTCCAGACTCGCCAGACAGGTACCGGCGCGATTTGAGAAACCTGGTTTTCAACACATTGAGAACCCTGATTTCTCAGAAATAGAACCGGATAGAGACGACTTCTTGTCTTTTTCCCCACTTGGGCGGGGAGGGTGGGGGTGTGGGCGGCCACCCTAGAGCCGATGTGGAAGGCAACTCCTGGTTCTAATTCCTGTTTGGGCCCCAACCCTCCGGCAACCCGGTTCTTCAATACAGAACCATGAATATCTCGTAAATGGAACCGGATAGAGACACTCCTAGGTTGGTGCAAATTGATTGCTGGGTTGGTTCCTTGGATCCTGTGATGATTCCAGCATGGCTGATACATGTGTTCATTCCTACTGACCGATTGGCATTCGTTATCCACCTGGGAGGGCCCCCGTCGGCCGGCCTTTGGCCTGTGTTTGGACAGACGGTTCCTCTCGCCCCATGTGGATTTGCCTCTATCGGTGGAGCCCCTTTGGGAGACAGTTCACCCCGTTTCTCTCTGAGCGGAAAGCAGGTGCACAGAGGCTGTTTCAGTTCACCAGGTGCACAGAGGCTGTTTTGGGTCACTAGGTGCACAAAGCCTGTTTCAGGTTACCAGGTGCATGTGGTTCGTGACAGCGGGGCTATATACATTAGTGTCCGAGGAGGGGTGCTTAAGAGTGGGTGTCCCAGTTCGCCTGGCGGACGAGGTTACGGAGAGGTGTGGCCCCGGCTGGGACTCATGCCCAGAGAGAGGGGTTTTTGCCCGGGCAGGGAGTGTAGGCCTAGGAGCCTGGAGGTCCGTAGTTCCAGGGAGTAAGCTATACTCTCAGGCCCAGAGAGAGGGTTAGTAGATATACTGTACCATCTCCTACTGCAGTAGACAAGGTTAGCAGATATACTGTACCATCTCCTACTGCAGTAGGCAGGGTTAGTAGATATACCATCTCCTACTGCAGTAGGCAGGGTTAGTAGATATACCATCTCCTACTGCAGTAGGCAGGGTTAGTAGATATACCATCTCCTACTGCAGTAGGCAGGGTTAGTAGATATACCATCTCCTACTGCAGTAGGCAGGGTTAGTAGATATACCATCTCCTACTGCAGTAGGCAGGGTTAGTAGATATACCGTACCATCTCCTACTGCAGTAGGCAGGGTTAGTAGATATACCGTACCATCTCCTACTGCAGTAGGCAGGGTTAGTAGATATACCATCTCCTCCTGCAGTAGGCAGGGTTAGTAGATATACCATCTCCTACTGCAGTAGGCAGGGTTAGTAGATATACCATCTCCTACTGCAGTAGGCAGGGTTAGTAGATATACCATCTCCTACTGCAGTAGGCAGGGTTAGTAGATATACCATCTCCTACTGCAGTAGGCAGGGTTAGTAGATATACCATCTCCTACTGCAGCAACTGGATTCCTTTCCCCATGTTTGATCTGGCAATAAAACACTTCCTCTCTCCTGGAATCCAGCTGTTAGTGAACAATCACTTCCTCTCTCCTGGAATCCAGCTGTTAGTGAACAATCACTTCCTCTCTCCTGGAATCCAGCTGTTAGTGAACAATCACTTCCTCTCTCCTGGAATCCAGCTGTTAGTGAACAATCACTTCCTCTCTCCTGGATTCCAGCTGTTAGTGAACAATCACTTCCTCTCTCCTGGAATCCAGCTGTTAGTGAACAATCACTTCCCCTCTCCTGGATTCCAGCTGTTAGCGAACAATCACTTCCCCTCTCCTGGATTCCAGCTGTTAGTGAACAATCACTTCCTCTCTCCTGGATTCCAGCTGCTAGTGAACAATCACTTCCCCTCTCCTGGATTCCAGCTTTTAGTGAACAATCAGACCTGTCTCCAGGTGCAACCGTCACAAATTGCTTTTGCCAACAGAGACAAGGCCAGAGACCCAGGCTGCGCTGACTGATGAATGATGGGCTAGCTAGCCTGTCGATCAGTAGCAGTGAATGGGTGGTTGTGTGTGTGTATGTGTGTGTGTGTGTGTGTGTGTGTGTGTGTGTGTGTGTGTGTGTGTGTGTGTGTGTGTGTGTGTGTGTGTGTGTGTGTGTGTGTGTGTGTGTGTGTGTGTGTGTGTGTGTGTGTGTGTGTGTGTGTGTGTGTGTGTGTGTGTGTGTGTGTGTGTGCTGTTGTCACATTACCTCAGACAGAGGATGACAGAGTGAGAAGGAAGATGATAGAGATGAAAGAGGTTGAGTTACTAATTTGCACCTGACCTTTTGAGTCAGTGAGACACGTGGCAAAATGAATCGATATGCAAACGCAATACATAAATTAATGTACTGTATATTCTGCCTTCTAATAGTAAAATAGATTACGTTGTATTCATTGTGCTGTTGTTGTGAGGAAAAGTCTTCATGAATTATGTTTGGAGTATCACAATTCAAACACCACCCAGTGTTTCAAAATGATTGATTGTTACTCACGGATGCATTTTTAAAGCTTAATCGGTCTTCAATGACAAATGTGTAACAGGAGACTCTGTGATGGGAATAGGGATATTTCAAGTCTTGGCAATCTCATATACCCAGCTGCTATGTGAATGAAAGGAAATATGCTACACTTGGCTGCAACACAAAAATTAAATAATGTTTCCTCATAAACAACAACTCTACACGCTAAAGAATATGCTAAAATACTTTCTTTGTTTCAAGCATTATAGTAGTGAGCTCGTCCTCTCCCTTTGATCTAGTCATGGCCCAGTCAAGGCTCCTGAGAGGGAGCTGAAACAGAGAAAACAACACATACCTTTTTGACCTGTTAAGACATTTAACCTGTTAGATATAGTCTCCAATGGGCTACATGTCCTAGCATGGCTTCATGATATTAAGAGAGCCCAGTCATAAGGATGGGAAAGCTCAGGCAAACTCAATCAAGCGCCACTAAAGAAGTATTAAATGTAATAAATACTAGTTGAACCCAGATCTGATCATTTCTAGTATTAGCCATGGTGATAATCTATCAGTGTGTCACCCCTAGGAGCCACACCCCCAAGGCCACCTGTGTGTTGCCCTCAGACAGGCTCAACTCTGCCCTGTACCTAACCTGAGTCTCGTCGCCGCTCTCCCCTCCCATGTCCACTAGCTCCATACGCAACGTCATGGGCCAGAGACAACTGGGTTTTTTTTTTCTGTACAGCACTTTGAAATATCAGCTGATGTAAGAAGGGCTATATAAATACATTAAGGATTTGATTTGATTGAGCGTACACCACTCTACCACTCAGATAGCTACGAGAGAAGGGACACCAGGCATGGGGCGGGTCCTGCACCACCTTCACCTCCCGCTTCTGTGGGGATAAGGGGACATCCATCAATTCTATTGGTTTATCTGCCTGTCTGTCCTAAGAGGTGTCTGTGTTCCAAGGGTGTTCCAAGAGTCCGAGCCCTGTGTGACCTCTGATAGGGAGATGATGTCCTCTCTATCAGCCAGCACCCTGTCCCTGTGCTGCTTGTGTCTGCTGAGGGTGAGACAGACAGAAAGTGGACCACACATCCTGTATTCTCAGCCCAGACGACCACACATCCTGTATTCTCAGCCCAGACGATCACACATCCTGTATTCTCAGCCCAGACGACCACACATCCTGTATTCTCAGCCCAGACGATCACACATCCTGTATTCTCAGCCCAGACGACCACACATCCTGTATTCTCAGCCCAGACGATCACACATCCTGTATTCTCAGCCCAGATGACCACACATCCTGTATTCTCAGCCCAGACGATCACACATCCTGTATTCTCAGCCCAGACGACCACACATCCTGTATTCTCAGCCCAGACGATCACACATCCTGTATTCTCAGCCCAGACGATCACACATCCTGTATTCTCAGCCCAGACGACCACACATCCTGTATTCTCAGCCCAGACGACAACACATCCTGTATTCTCAGCCCAGACGACCACACATCCTGTATTCTCAGCCCAGACGATCACGCATCCTGTATTCTCAGCCCAGATGACCAGATCTGACTTAAACAGACTTGTGACAGCCAGCAAGATGTCTGAGTCCTTTGTCGATTGTCCATCTTTCATATGGCGTGTCTGGGATTGGTTTTCTGCTTTTTCCCTCAAAGCAGACACAGCTGAACCTCCGGCCTTTCTTCATCATAGTTACCCAAGAAGAAAGAACTCCCTGGTGAAGCTGCCTGTTGCTGTACAGAGATGCAATGAAACAAATGAACGTTACCACGGAAACACAACAACCTGAGAGCATGGCCTGTCCTGGTCCTTTATGACATAATCACTGCATCAGTGACACATCTTGTATGGAAAAGTGGGTGATATCACAGATAGAATCCTGATGATGCTTTAATGTTCTAGTGCCTTGAAGAGAATGATATATATGATGACATATGATGATGTCATCATACAGTACCAATCCCACACTAAAAAAACAATGAATAATGGTTTAGGTTTATAGGTCGAGCTAGTTCAAGGGCAACAAAAGTCCCTCCTCCCCCCCAAAAGTAAGCAAGGTGAACCAGCATGTCTTTACAGTGTCTTTTCAACTGAAATACTATGAAACACATATAAAGGACATAAACAATGATAGTAAAAAGCCACATGGGCAGTGGTCCCGTGTGGCTCAGTTGGTAGAGCATGGCGCTTGCAACGCCAGGGTTGAGGGTTCAATTCCCACGGGGGGACCAGGATGAATATGTATGAACTTTCCAATTTGTAAGTCGCTCTGGATAAGAGCGTCTGCTAAATGACTTAAATGTAAATGTAAAAAGCTTTGGAGCACCTTAAATGAAATTTTGGGCAAAAAGGCAAACTCTGCTCCAGCATTTATTGAATCAGATGGCTCATCCATTAGAAAACCCACTGATATTGCCAATCACTTTAATGATGTTTTAATTGGCGAGTATGGCAAATTTAGGCATGACATGCCAGCAACAAACACTGACACTACACATCCAAGTATATCTGATCAAATTATGAAAGACAAGCATTGTCATTTTTTATTCTCTAAAGTCAGTGTGGAAGAAGTGATTTTTTTTTGTTGTCTATCAACAATGACAAGCCACCGGGGTCTGACAACTTGGATGGAAAGTTACTGAGGATAATAGCAGACAATATTGCCACTCCTATTTGCCATATCTTCAATCTAAGCCTACTAGAAAGTGTGTGCCCTCAGGCCTGGAGGGAAGCAAAAGTAATTCTGCATAGTAAAACTCCCTTTTCCTGGCTCAAATAGCTGACCAATCAGCCTGTTACAATGCTATTTTACTGTAAACAAATTTACAACAGACTTTCAGCACGCTTATAGGGAAGGACATTCAACAAGCACGGCACTTACATAAAAAGATTGTGGCAGCTGTTTTGTTAGACTTTTTACATTATCGATCATAGTCTGCTGATGGAGAAATGTACGTGTTATGGCTAGACACGCCCTGCTATATTGTCGATAAAGACTTACTTGTCTAACAGCACACAGAGGGTTTTCTTTAATGGAAGCCTCTCCAACATAATCCAGGTAGAATCAGGAATTTCCCAGGGCAGCTGTCTAGGCCCCTTACTTTTATCTATCTTTACTAATGTCATGCCACTGGCCTTGAGTAAAGCCAGTGTGTCTATGCATGCGGATGACTCAACACTATACATGTCAGCTACTACAGCGAGTGAAATGACTGCAACACTTAACAAAGAGCTGTAGTTAGTTTCAGAATGGGTGGCAAGGAATAATTTAGTCTTAAGTATTTCTTAAACTAAAAGCATTGCATTTGGGACAAATCCTTCACTAAATCCTAACCCTCAACTAAATGTTGTAATAAATCATGTGGAAATTGAGCAAGTTATGGTGACTAAACTACTTGGAGTAACCCTGGAATGTAAACTGTCATGGTCAAAACATGTTAATACAACAGTAGCTAAGATGGAGAGAAGGCTGCTCTGCCTTCTTAACAACACTATCAACGAGGCAGGTCGTACAGGCCCTAGTTTTGTCACACCTGGACTACTGTTCGGTCGTGTGGTCAGGTGTCACAAAGAGGGACCTCGGAAAATGACAACTGGCCCAGGGCAGTACAACTTTCCCTTAAATGTACATATAGACCTAACATTAATAATACGCATGTCAATCTCTCATGACTCAAAGAGGAGGAGATTGCTTCTACACCTGCATTGCTTGCTGTTTGGGGTTTTAGGCTGGGTTTCTGTACAGCACTTTGAGATATCAGCTGATGTACGAAGGGCTATATAAATACATTTGATTTGATTTGATTGACTTCATCACTACTTGTTTTTTTAAAGAAGTGTTGACATGCTGAATGCACTGAGCTGTCTGTTAAAACTACTGGCACACAGCTCGGACACCCATGTATACCCCACACTAACGTAATCTCTACACAATCCCCAAGTCCAGAACAGACTATGGGAGTCGCACAGTACTACATACACTTTATGGAACAGCGGGTACTGTGAAGAGACACACACACACAGACACAGACACACATACACATGATAAGACAGGCACTCTACACACACGTACACATGGATGTTGTATTGTAAATATGTGATAGTGGAGTAGTGGCCTGAGGGAACACACTAAATGTATTGGGTAAAGTGTTATGAAATGTAATGTCATGTAATATTTTTAATTGTATATAACTGCCTAAATGTTGCTGGACCTCAGGAAGAGTAGCTGCTGCCCTGGCAGGAACTAATGGGGATCCATAATAAATACACATACAAATAAGGCTTTTGTCTAGTGTTCAAGAATCTCAATTTTTTAACATTTGATTCAATGTGAATCCTAATTGGTGTTATTGATTATACTGTAAATCATTTCCATTTCCCTATGAATATGAAACACCACAGCAGGTACAGTGTTATATGGGTCAGTTTCGGTACTGCTGAATCTAGAGAGCCGTCTGATAACATGTAAGTGTGCAGCTGTACTGAAAGCACATGCATCTTTTGATATACAGTACCTGATTGATGAGGGTACATATCAGCATAGCCGCGTGAAGTAGTTTGGGGGGGGGGGTCGACTTATGCAGGACTATTAAAGGCCCAGTGCGCTACTTTTATAAAAACTTTTTTTTCCAAAAATATGATTTTAAAAAATGATATGTATTCCGATTTTCCAGGGGGTGCTGCAACACCCTCAGCAGCCCTACTTCCCGCAGCTATGGATATCAGACGGGGCTTCTTTGTGCTTCTCTGTGTATCAGAGGTATTCCATTCCAGCCATTACAATGAGCCCGTCCTCCTGTAGCTCCTCCCACCAGCCTCCACTGACACAGATGGGTCTCATGTTGTTTTCATGATGAGTTTCCTTAATGTCATTACATCTCTGAGTGATTGGATTCTGAGCACATTTAGCCTGTATGCTTGCCAGCTGCAATCCGCACACACACACACACACACACACACACACACACACACACACACACACACACACACACACACACACACACACACACACACACACACACACACACACACACACACACACACACACACACACACACACACCCTGGGGAGTTACAGTGGCATTGCTGGAATCATTTACTGTCCCCCCTGCTTACAGTGAAATACAACAGGGCCGATTCACACGCTCCCACATGGCAGAATAAAAGTATTCCTCCTACAGCCCTGCACCAAAGATATTGGACATTCTGAACAACTCAACTTAGAAGAGATCTTAAAAATACATTGGAAGAGATGATCAAAAGCCATGGTTTTCTCATTGCTCTGCTTTAATGGAAGGTCACATACTGTAGATGTATTGAGAGGCTGTCTCTATGGCGTACCGGTTAATACTAGCTAGATTATCTTTGATGTATTGAGAGGCTGTCTCTATGGTGTACCGGTTAATACTAGCTAGTTTATCTTTGATGTATTGAGAGGCTGTCTCTATGGCGTACCGGTTAATACTAGCTAGTTTACCTTTGATATATTGAGTGTCTATGGCGTACCGATTAATACTAGCTAGATTATCTTTGATGTATTGAGAGGCTGTCTCTATGGCGTGCCGGTTAATACTAGCTAGTTTATCTTTGATGTATTGAGAGGCTGTCTCTATGGCGTGCCGGTTAATACTAGCTAGATTATCTTTGATGTATTGAGAGGCTGTCTCTATGGCGTACCGGTTAATACTAGCTAGTTTACCTTTGATGTATTGCTCTATGCCTGCAGCTTCTGCATCACTGGTATAAATACCTGATCACAATCAGAGCCTATCTTGTTTTACACTGATGTTGCAGCCAGGTGCACAGAGACCTCCTCCTGCAGCCAGGTGCACAGAGACCTCCTCATGAGAGTTGATGTTGCATCCAGGTCCACAGAGACCTCCTCCTGAGAGTTGATGTTGCATCCAGGTCCACAGAGACCTCCTCCTGAGAGTTGATGTTGCATCCAGGTGCACAGAGACCTCCTCCTGAGAGTTGATGTTGCATCCAGGTGCACAGAGACCTCCTCCTGAGAGTTGATGTTGCATCCAGGTGCACAGAGACCTCCTGAGAGTTGATGTTGCATCCAGGTGCACAGAGACCTCCTTAGAGTTGATGTTGCATCCAGGTGCACAGAGACCTCCTCCTGAGAGTTGATGTTGCATCCAGGTGCACAGAGACCTCCTCCTGAGAGTTGATGTTGCATCCAGGTGCACAGAGACCTCCTCCTGAGAGTTGATGTTGCATCCAGGTGCACAGAGACCTCCTCCTGAGAGTTGATGTTGCATCCAGGTGCACAGAGACCTCCTGAGAGTTGATGTTGCATCCAGGTGCACAGAGACCTCCTTAGAGTTGATGTTGCATCCAGGTGCACAGAGACCTCCTCCTGAGAGTTGATGTTGCATCCAGGTGCACAGAGACCTCCTTAGAGTTGATGTTGCATCCAGGTGCACAGAGACCTCCTCCTGAGAGTTGATGTTGCATCCAGGTGCACAGAGACCTCCTCCTGAGAGTTGATGTTGCATCCAGGTGCACAGAGACCTCCTGAGAGTTGATGTTGCATCCGGGTCCACAGAGACATCCTCCTGAGAGTTGATGTTGCATCCAGGTGCACAGAGACCTCCTCCTGAGAGTTGATGTTGCATCCAGGTGCACAGAGACCTCCTGAGAGTTGATGTTGCATCCAGGTGCACAGAGACCTCCTCCTGAGAGTTGATGTTGCATCCAGGTGCACAGAGACCTCCTCCTGAGAGTTGATGTTGCATCCAGGTGCACAGAGACCTCCTCCTGAGAGTTGATGTTGCATCCAGGTGCACAGAGACCTCCTCCTGAGAGTTAAAGCAGCAAAAAGGAAATGTAAACAATGTGAGTAGTGTATATCAACTCCAATGCCTCAGGGTTAGGGTTACCTCAGGGTTAGGGTTACCTCAGGGTTAGGGTTACCTCAGGGTTAGGGTTACCTCAGGGTTAGGGTTACCTCAGGGTTAGGGTTACCTCAGGGTTAGGGTTACCTCAGGGTTAGGGTTACCTCAGGGTAATCTGAACACATCATTGGAAGGCCAGACTGCAGTCACGGTAAACGTAGTACTAATTCTACAGTGATGACATCACAATATGTCTCACTGGCAAACATCCTGGTCATGGGAGAACAGGAGAGTAAACTGTGTTGAGGTTTCAGCAAAAGTGTGTGTGTGTGTGTGTGTGTGTGTGTGTGTGTGTGTGTGTGTGTGTGTGTGTGTGTGTGTGTGTGTGTGTGTGTGTGTGTGTGTGTGTGTGTGTGTGTGTGTGTGTGTGTGTGTGTGTGTGTGTGCGTGTGCGTGCCTGTATGCGTGTGTGTTCCTCCGGTGGTGTCTTAGTGTGAGGGTCTGTCTGTGGACAGGGACTAGTCCCTGGGAGACTGATCTGCAGATCACTTCCAAATCAAATCTCCTCTCTTCTATCATGTGGTGGTGTTGAATAGCCACTCATCTGTATGGTCAAAAGTAGTGCACTACAAAGGGAATAATGGTGCCATTTGGGACACTTTTTCCCTTTGTAGTGCACTACTTTTGACCAGGGCGGATAGGGCTCATGTCAAAAGTAGTGGCCGACATGTGGAATAGGGTGCCATTTGGGACTCATTCAGATACGCATACAGGCACACCACACACACATCAGAACACTGATAGTTTCAATACCAGACTAGCTGCATCAGAACACTGATAGTTTCAACACCAGACTAGCTGCATCAGAACACTGATAGTTTCAACACCAGACTAGCTGCATCAGAACACTGATAGTTTCAACACCAGACTAGCGGCATCAGAACACTGATAGTTTCAACACCAGACTAGCGGCATCAGAACACTGATAGTTTCAACACTAGACTAGCTGCATCAGAACACTGATAGTTTCAACACCAGACTAGCTGCATCAGAACACTGATAGTTTCAACACCAGACTAGCGGCATCAGAACACTGATAGTTTCAACACCAGACTAGCTGCATCAGAACACTGGTAGTTTCAACACTAGACTAGCTGCATCAGAACACTGATAGTTTCAACACCAGACTAGCGGCATCAAAACACTGATAGTTTCAACACTAGACTAGCTGCATCAGAACACTGATAGTTTCAACACCAGACTATCTGCATCAGAACACTGATAGTTTCAACACTAGACTAGCTGCATCAGAACACTGATAGTTTCAACACCAGACTAGCTGCATCAGAACACTGGTAGTTTCAACACTAGACTAGCTGCATCAGAACACTGATAGTTTCAACACCAGACTAGCGGCATCAGAACACTGATAGTTTCAACACCAGACTAGCGGCATCAGAACACTGATAGTTTCAACACCAGACTAGCTGCATCAGAACACTGATAGTTTCAACACTAGACTAGCTGCATCAGAACACTGGTAGTTTCAACACCAGACTAGCTGCATCAGAACACTGATAGTTTCAACACTAGACTAGCTGCATCAGAACACTGATAGTTTCAACACCAGACTAGCTGCATCAGAACACTGATAGTTTCAACACTAGACTAGCTGCATCAGAACACTGGTAGTTTCAACACTAGACTAGCTGCATCAGAACACTGATAGTTTCAACACCAGACTAGCTGCATCAGAACACTGATAGTTTCAACACTAGACTAGCTGCATCAGAACACTGGTAGTTTCAACACCAGACTAGCTGCATCAGAACACTGATAGTTTCAACACCAGACTAGCTGCATCAGAACACTGGTAGTTTCAACACTAGACTAGCTGCATCAGAACACTGGTAGTTTCAACACCAGACAAGCTGCATCAGAACACTGATAGTTTCAACACCAGACTAGCTGCATCAGAACACTGATAGTTTCAACACTAGACTAGCTGCATCAGAACACTGGTAGTTTCAACACCAGACTAGCTGCATCAGAACACTGATAGTTTCAACACTAGACTAGCTGCATCAGAACACTGATAGTTTCAACACCAGACTAGCTGCATCAGAACACTGGTAGTTTCAACACTAGACTAGCTGCATCAGAACACTGATAGTTTCAACACCAGACTAGCGGCATCAGAACACTGATAGTTTCAACACCAGACTAGCGGCATCAGAACACTGATAGTTTCAACACCAGACTAGCTGCATCAGAACACTGATAGTTTCAACACCAGACTAGCTGCATCAGAACACTGATAGTTTCAACACCAGACTAGCTGCATCAGAACACTGATAGTTTCAACACTAGACTAGCTGCATCAGAACACTGGTAGTTTCAACACCAGACTAGCTGCATCAGAACACTGATAGTTTCAACACCAGACTAGCTGCATCAGAACACTGATAGTTTCAACACCAGACTAGCTGCATCAGAACACTGATAGTTTCAACACTAGACTAGCTGCATCAGAACACTGGTAGTTTCAACACCAGAGTAGCTGCATCAGAACACTGATAGTTTCAACACCAGACTAGCTGCATCAGAACACTGATACTTTCAACACCAGACTAGCTGCATCAGAACACTGATAGTTTCAACACCAGACTAGCTGCATCAGAACACTGATAGTTTCAACACCAGACTAGCTGCATCAGAACACTGATAGTTTCAACACTAGACTAGCTGCATCAGAACACTGGTAGTTTCAACAGTAGACTAGCTGCATCAGAACACTGGTAGTTTCAACACTAGACTAGCTGCATCAGAACACTGATAGTTTCAACACTAGACTAGCTGCATCAGAACACTGATAGTTTCAACACCAGACTAGCTGCATCAGAACACTGATAGTTTCAACACCAGACTAGCTGCATCAGGACTCATAGTTTCTGACCGGTAGACTCGATGGGCAGGCAGGCTGCATCAGGACTCATAGTTTCTGACCGGTAGACTCGGTGGGCAGGCAGGCTGCATCAGGACACATAGTTTCTGACCGGTAGACTCGATGGGCAGGCAGGCTGCATCAGGACACATCGGTTCTGACCGGTAGACTCCATGGGCAGGCAGGCTGCATCAGGACACATAGTTTCTGACCGGTAGACTCCATGGGCAGGCAGCCCAGCTCCCTGATGTCCTTTGGAAGGGTGCACAAGGTCAAACAGCTGGCTGAGTTGAACACCACACTAATGTACTGACAACACAGTTCAGGAAGCTGTGATGCCTCTCACTCAGTCACTCAGTCACTCAGTCACATCACATTACATTACATCTCTCCTGCTATCCAATCTTAAAGTCAGTAGAACATCAGGGTCACAGACCAATTTATACAGTTATTGTCCCAGACAGTTCTTTTCAAAGCAATACTTGGTGGATGACATTTTGAGGCCAATGTCCCTTTCAAATGTCCCTCTCTGTGAAAAATTCAAATGGAAAAAGAAAAGCAGGACATTTTAAGTACTTAATTTGCATCCGACTACCATGCAGCTTTGACAGACTTCAATTGTATTTTTATGTCAGTATGGATGTTGGTCGTTGACAGTCTGCCCCTACAATCATCCACACACATGCACACCAATATACAGCTGCATTTTTACTGGTGTCAAGCACATCAATGTGTGAACATGGGGCTTGTGGTATAGGATGCGTGTTTCTCTGTGGGAACGAGGGCAGTTCATTATAACCATACAATAACAGGTTGATACGTTTCCATCCTATTGTGCCTGTCTGTCATGATAGGAGATTTATAAACACACGAAGAAGAAACAGTCACCTTTTAAATCACATATAACTAGTGAAGCTCACACAAGAAGTAACTAAGAGCCGTTGCAGAAAGGTGAAGATGAAAAACAACTGCTGTGTGTGAAACACATGTTGTCTGACACAGGCTATACAGTAGGCTGCTGAACGTCAACAACACAGAGACAGGTATGCCTAACTAGCCGTAGGACAACTTACAGGAATAGACTTTGCTCAAGGGGCAAGGAAGCGTATTTGGGCAAAAACAATGGGAGCTTTTAGCATTAACAATTCAGATGCTTTTGAAAGCAAGCACAGAAATAAATGGTTGGGGCCACATAGTTCTCCACTGTTGCTATATTCTATCAGTATTTCAATGCATTATTAATTCATATGCAGCTCTCAACTTACTCAGAGCAACTCTACTCAGATATTTCCATGGATAGTCAACGCTTCCTAAGCAGGTGAAGGTTCCGTATATTTATGGAAGGTGAAATTAGCTGCGTACTCAGAAGGGGGCGCCTTGGCTGTCCTCGTCATGCGTTGTAAAGCCACGGTCTCGTTCTGACATGACGGGGGCTCCCGGTTGGCAGGTTTGTGGCTGAGAATATGCTAAATGCTCTGTCATTGGCTGCTTCCGAGTAAACAGTGCTTTGGCATAGCAATTGATATCCTACAGCTGGAAGGTAGTGTTTGTCACACAAAGTGAGAGGGCTTAGAAAGTGAACGAAAGCTTGATGTAGGGTCTCAAAAGGAGGGATACCGAGGTTGTTTATTTTACATTTTCTAAAGAGAGGTATAGACCAAAGCTAAAGTAATAGATTGCCAAAATGCTTTGCCATGTTACCCGTCCGGATTCGGTGGTTATGGAAGTGGAAGTTGATACGAAGGCGAATGGTGAAGACTGTCTGAATAAGGTATGGATAGTCGATACTAATTAAATTCCCCCCCTTTCAGGTTGTTAATACTTTACAAACCCATTTGTGTCAAATTCCAGGTTATATTGTCCCGCAAGTGTAATTTACAGTGAAATGTTGAGATTGAAACGCAACACTTGGCAGCATGAGCGCGTGTGTTGGTTTGCCGAGGTGATGAATCCAAATGTTAATGTAAAGGCGAAGTTCAATGTGTTTTTGCTAGATTTTCTGCCGATGTCAGTTATCTCGAAATTGCATTGTCTGTCACAGGATAGACTACTCTACATTGTCACACACAGCATTACAAATAAGTATTATTGTTAAAAAACAAAATAAAATGACACAGCAATACAAATGAGCTTCCTCTATCGTGCAACAATGTTGCTTTGGTCGAAAATAAGTTGGCTATATTTTCCGTGAAATAGCCCCCCCAAAAAATGTTTTTTCCTGATGACACAATCAAACTCATTAAGTTGGTGATTTCCTAAATAGGTAACTTACTATTAAGGTTCTTTCTGAGGGAGTTGTTTCCTGGTAGTATATTCGCGATGAAAGGCTTTGTCAAGCCAAGGTTACTTCAGTTCATTTGGTTCCCCGGTGCATGCTTGGCAAATTGGCAATGTTATTGGGAAGCTTGAATGAGGGTTCCCATTGTTGACTAGATCAACATCGAATATACAATAGTTCCAAATTGCTGCGAAATCCGTTTTGAAAGAGTTAATAAATCAAATCAAATTGTATTTGTCACATACACATGGTTAGCAGATGTTAATGCGAAATGCTTGTGCTTCTAGTTCTGACAATGCAGTAATAACCAACGAGTAATCTAACCTAACAATTCCACAACTACTACCTTATACACACAAGTGTAAAGGGATAAAGAATATGTACATAAAGATATATGAATGAGTGATGGTACAGAACGGCATAGGCAAGATGCAGTAGATGGTATAGAGTACAGTATATACATATGAGATGAGTAATGTAGGGTATATAAACGTAAAGTGGCATAGTTTAAAGTGGCTAGTGATACATGTATTACATAAAGATGGCAAGATGCAGTAGATTATATAGAGTACAGTATATACATATACATATGATATGAGTAATGTAGGGTATGTAAACATTATTTTAAGTGGCATTGTTTAAAGTGGCTAGTGATACATTTTCACATAAATTACAATCACGCGTGCACAGAACTGCTGGTGCCAAAGACTGTACATAGATTCATGTTTCTATTGTGTTATGGACTGTACGTTTGTTTATGTGTAACTCTGTGTTTTTGTCGCACTGCTTTGCTTTATCTTGGCCAGGTCGCAGTTGTAAATGAGAACTGGCCTACCTGCTTAAATAAAGGTGAAAAAAAGGATGTAAAGTTAGTCCTCAAACCAGGAAATAAAAGGAACCAATGTGAATTTATCGGATGCTTTAATGGAGTTGTTTTCTAATGAGTTCTATGCATTCTAAATCATACATACTAGTCCTCATTCTCCGTCCTGTCTGGTAGTAGGCTGTCCTTGACGTAATGTAACTCCGTTCCGTCTGGTAGTAGGCTGTCCTTGACGTTATGTAACTCTGTTCCGTCTGGTAGTAGGCTGTCCTTGACGTTATGTAACTCCGTTCCGTCTGGTAGTAGGCTGTCCCTGACGTTATGTAACTCCGTCCTGTCTGGTAGTAGGCTGTCCTTGACGTTATGTAACTCCGTCCCGTCTGGTAGTAGGCTGTCCTTGACGTTATGTAACTCCGTCCTGTCTGGTAGTAGGCTGTCCTTGACGTTATGTAACTCCGTTCCGTCTGGTAGTAGGCTGTCCCTGACGTTATGTAACTCCGTCCTGTCTGGTAGTAGGCTGTCCTTGACGTAATGTAACTCCGTCCTGTCTGGTAGTAGGCTGTCCTTGACGTTATGTAACTCCGTCCTGTCTGGTAGTAGGCTGTCCTTGATGTTATGTAACTCCGTCCCGTCTGGTAGTAGGCTGTCCTTGACGTTATGTAACTCCGTCCTGTCTGGAAGTAGGCTGTCCTTGACGTTATGTAACTCCGTCCTGTCTGGTAGTAGGCTGTCCTTGACGTTATGTAACTCCGTCCCGTCTGGAAGTAGGCTGTCCTTGATGTTATGTAACTCCGTCCTGTCTGGTAGTAGGCTGTCCTTGACGTTATGTAACTCCGTCCTGTCTGGAAGTAGGCTGTCCTTGACGTTATGTAACTCCGTTCCGTCTGGTAGTAGGCTGTCCTTGACGTTATGTAACTCCGTTCCGTCTGGTAGTAGGCTGTCCTTGACGTTATGTAACTCCGTTCCGTCTGGAAGTAGGCTGTCCTTGACGTTATGTAACTCCGTCCCGTCTGGTAGTAGGCTGTCCTTGACGTTATGTAACTCCGTCCCGTCTGGTAGTAGGCTGTCCTTGACGTTATGTAACTCCGTCCCGTCTGGAAGTAGGCTGTCCTTGACGTTATGTAACTCCGTCCTGTCTGGTAGTAGGCTGTCCTTGACGTTATGTAACTCCGTTCCGTCTGGAAGTAGGCTGTCCTTGACGTTATGTAACTCCGTCCTGTCTGGTAGTAGGCTGTCCTTGACGTTATGTAACTCCGTTCCGTCTGGAAGTAGGCTGTCCTTGACGTTATGTAACTCCGTCCTGTCTGGAAGTAGGCTGTCCTTGACGTTATGTAACTCCGTCCTGTCTGGTAGTAGGCTGTCCTTGACGTTATGTAACTCCGTCCTGTCTGGTAGTAGGCTGTCCTTGACGTTATGTAACTCCGTTCCGTCTGGAAGTAGGCTGTCCTTGACGTTATGTAACTCCGTCCTGTCTGGTAGTAGGCTGTCCTTGACGTTATGTAACTCCGTCCTGTCTGGTAGTAGGCTGTCCTTGACGTTATGTAACTCCGTTCCGTCTGGTAGTAGGCTGTCCTTGACGTTATGTAACTCCGTCAGGTCTGGAAGTAGGCTGTCCTTGACGTTATGTAACTCCGTCCCGTCTGGAAGTAGGCTGTCCTTGACGTTATGTAACTCCGTCCTGTCTGGTAGTAGGCTGTCCTTGACGTTATGTAACTCCGTCCTGTCTGGTAGTAGGCTGTCCTTGACGTTATGTAACTCCGTCCCGTCTGGTAGTAGGCTGTCCTTGACGTTATGTAACTCCGTTCCGTCTGGTAGTAGGCTGTCCTTGACGTTATGTAACTCCGTCCCGTCTGGTAGTAGGCTGTCCTTGATGTTATGTAACTCCGTCCCGTCTGGAAGTAGGCTGTCCTTGACGTTATGTAACTCCGTCCCGTCTGGAAGTAGGCTGTCCTTGACGTTATGTAACTCTGTTTCTTTCTTGTCGCTGTTGAGAGACGCGTGGGAAGCACTCGAGGTGAGTTGTATTACCAGATGAAAAAGATCCCAATGTATTTTCCATCAACGCTCCCACTGGCTTTACGGCCTGCATATTGATGTGTACGAGCCACAGAGTCAATGGCAAAAACATGGTGATCTCAATCTCGTGTTTTATCGAAAATGCGCTAAACTTTTTTTTAGGCCTTAACAAACCAAATCAACTGAGGTTTTACTTTGATAGAATGACTATTCTGTTGACTGGTTTCCCCCTGATTGCTCTGTTTAACCTAATACACTGAATTCTTCTATTCTAAAGGTGTGTAGGAAGTTGGGAATCATAGAGGTGGACTACTTTGGCCTGCAGTTCTCGGGCAGTAAAGGAGAGAACCTGTGGCTCAACCTCAGGAACAGAATCTGTCAGCAGATGGACAATCTGACTCCCTGCCGACTCCGGCTTCGAGTCAAGTTCTTTGTGGAACCACATCTCATACTCCAGGAACAGACGAGGTATGGATATTCTGTATCTCTCACACACACACTTACCATCTTATTACAAGAGTCATTCTTTATGGTCCTTACGTCGTCTTGTTATGATTGGAAAAGAAAGCAAAGTAAATCTAGGTCATGTTACTCATTAAATATTCATATTACAAAATCTCTAACTCAACCCTTAACTGTTCAGATTCCCTCTGACTCCAGTCATGTGCTGTAGGAGGAGACGGTAAACAACCAGATCATTCAGCACTGTACTGTAGCTACTGTATCCTGTGAAGTTAGTTGTGACTTCCTGCTTAGGCTCTACAGTGGAGCGAACTACAGTAACCCCGCAGCACACAGGGTTACTACAGGTCATTGTGGAGCCAAGCGGAGCAGGGCGGGAGGCCGCCAGGAAATGTGAACTCTTTAAAGGCCCTGTTGCTGATGCCACAGGGTCCCTATGCCTGCCTGGTCCTGCCTGCTGAGCTATACAGCCCTCCCCAGACCTTCCCTGCTGGCTCTCATTCAAGTGAATGAAGGAGAAGTGGGCTCACTTCAACATTTGTTGTTGCTTTTTGCTGTTGGTTTCTTTTCTTTTGTTGACTTTCTCATTTAAGGAGAAGCGTTCTTGTGCATTTGTTTTTTTAGTTTCTTTTGGCTTTTGACAAAGTCTCAAAGGCACATCTCACCGTTGCGAATTTATTTAAATGCTAAAATGCTTTTACTACATACTCAGAAAATATGCATGAGTTAACAGCCTTTCACACTGGTCTTTTTATAGTTATTTTATCTCATTTAATATGCTCTTAGCTCTGTATTTTGTCAGCCTCATTTTTGAAATCGTTCATCTTTTCCACAAACAAAATAGAGAAGAAATGATCCTGTTTTCCAAAAAAAGCATGTTGAAACTTCTCTAGTGAATGGCCTGACACGCTGACTTCAGGCTGATAGATAACAGGACCTTTGACACGCTGACTTCAGGCTGATAGATAACAGGACCCTTGACACGCTGACTTCAGGCTGATCGATAACATGACCTATGACACGCCGACTTCAGGCTGATAGATAACAGGACCTTTGACACGCTGACTTCAGGCTGATAGGTAACAGGACCCTTGACATGCTGACTTCAGGCTGATAGATAACAGGACCTTTGACACGAAGACTTCAGGCTGATTGATAACAGGACCTTTGACACGCTGACTTCAGGCTGATAGATAACGGGACCTTTGACACGCTGACTTCAGGCTGATAGATAACGGGCCCTTTGACACGCTGACTTCAGGCTGATAAATAACAGGACCTCTGACACGCTGACTCCAGGCTGATAGGTAACAGGACCCTTGACACGCTGACTTCAGGCTGATAGATAACAGGACCTTTGACACGCTGATAGATGACAGGACCTGTGACACGCAGGCTTCAGGCTGATTAATAACGGGACCTTTGACACGCTGACTTTGGGGTTATAGATAACGGGACCTTTGACACGCTGACTTCAGGCTGATAAATAACAGGACGTCTGACACGCTGACTTCAGGCTGATAGATAACAGGACCCTTGACACGCTGACTTCAGGCTGATAGATAACAGGACCTATGACACGCTGACTTCAGGCTGATAGATAACAGGACCTATGACACGCTGACTTCAGGCTGATAGATAACAGGACCTTTGACACGCTGACTTCAGGCTGATAGATAACAGGACTTTTGACACGCTGACTTCAGGCTGATAGATAACAGGACCTTTGACACGCTGACTTCAGGCTGATAGATAACAGGACCTTTGACACGCTGACTTCAGGCTGATAGATAACAGGACCTTTGACACGCTGACTTCAGGCTGATAGATAACAGGACCTTTGACACGCTGACTTCAGGCCGATAGATAACAGGACCTTTGACACGCTGACTTCAGGCCGATAGATAACAGGACCTTTGACACGCTGACTTCAGGCTGATAGATAACAGGACCTTTGACACGCTGACTTCAGGCTGATAGATAACAGGACCTTTGACACGCTGACTTCAGGCTGATAGATAACAGGACCTTTGACACGCTGACTTCAGGCTGATAGATAACAGGACCTTTGACACGCTGACTTCAGGCCGATAGATAACAGGACCTTTGACACGCTGACTTCAGGCCGATAGATAACAGGACCTTTGACACGCTGACTTCAGGCTGATAGATAACAGGACCTTTGACACGCTGACTTCAGGCTGATAGGTAACATGACCCTTGACACGCTGACTTCAGGCTGATAGATATGGGACCTTTGACACGCTGACTTCAGGCTGATTAATAACGGGACCTTTGACACGCTGACTTCAGGCTGATAGGTAACAGGACCCTTGACACGCTGACTTCAGGCTGATAGATAACAGGACCTTTGACACGCTGACTTCAGGCTGATAGGTAACAGGACCCTTGACACGCTGACTTCAGGCTGATCGATAACATGACCTATGACACGCCGACTTCAGGCTGATAGATAACAGGACCTTTGACACGCTGACTTCAGGCTGATAGATAACGGGACCTTTGACACGCTGACTTCAGGCTGATAGATAACGGGCCCTTTGACACGCTGACTTCAGGCTGATAAATAACAGGACCTCTGACACGCTGACTCCAGGCTGATAGGTAACAGGACCCTTGACACGCTGACTTCAGGCTGATAGGTAACATGACCCTTGACACGCTGACTTCAGGCTGATAGATATGGGACCTTTGACACGCTGACTTCAGGCTGATTAATAACGGGACCTTTGACACGCTGACTTCAGGCTGATAGGTAACAGGACCTTTGACACGCTGACTTCAGGCTGATAGGTAACAGGACCCTTGACACGCTGACTTCAGGCTGATCGATAACATGACCTATGACACGCCGACTTCAGGCTGATAGATAACAGGACCCTTGACACGCTGACTTCAGGCTGATAGATAACAGGACCTTTGACACGCTGATAGATGACAGGACCTTTGACACGCAGGCTTCAGGCTGATTGATAAAGGGACCTTTGACACGCTGACTTCAGGCTGATAGGTAACAGGACCCTTGACACGCTGACTTCAGGCTGATAGATAACAGGACCTATGACACGCTGACTTCAGGCTGATAGATAACAGGACCTATGACACGCTGACTTCAGGCTGATAGATAACAGGACCTTTGACACGATGACTACAGGCTGATAGATAACAGGACCTTTGACACGCTGACTTCAGGCTGATAGATAACAGGACCTTTGACATGCTGACTTCAGGCTGATAGATAACAGGACCTATGACACGCTGACTTCAGGCTGATAGATAACAGGACCTATGACACGCTGACTTCAGGCTGATAGATAACAGGACCTTTGACACGCTGACTTCAGGCTGATAGATAACAGGACCTTTGACACGCTGACTTCAGGCTGATAGATAACAGGACCTTTGACACGCTGACTTCAGGCTGATAGATAACAGGACCTTTGACACGCTGACTTCAGGCCGATAGATAACAGGACCTTTGACACGCTGACTTCAGGCTGATAGATAACAGGACCTTTGACACGCTGACTTCAGGCTGATAGGTAACATGACCCTTGACACGCTGACTTCAGGCTGATAGATATGGGACCTTTGACACGCTGACTTCAGGCTGATTAATAACGGGACCTTTGACACGCTGACTTCAGGCTGATTAATAACGGGACCTTTGACGCGCTGACTTCAGGCTGATAGATAACAGGACCTTTGACACGCTGACTTCAGGCTGATAGGTAACATGACCCTTGACACGCTGACTTCAGGCTGATAGGTAACATGACCCTTGACACGCTGACTTCAGGCTGATAGATAACAGGACCTTTGACACGCTGACTTCAGGCTGATAAATTACAGGACCTCTGACATGCTGACTTCAGGCTGATAGATAACAGGACCTCTGACACGCTGACTTCAGGCTGATAGATAACAGGACCTCTGACACGACCTCTAACACGCTGACTTCAGGCTGATAGATAACAGGACCTCTGACACGCTGACTTCAGGCTGATAGATAACAGGACCTTTGACACGCTGACTTCAGGCTGATAGATAACAGGACCTTTGACACGCTGACTTCAGGCTGATAGATAACAGGACCTCTGACACGCTGACTTCAGGCTGATAGATAACAGGACCTTTGACACGCTGACTTCAGGCTGATCGATAACAGGACCTTTGACACGCTAACTTCAGGCTGATAGATGACAGGACCTTTGACACGCTGACTTCAGGCTGATAGATAACAGGACCTTTGACACGCTGACTTCAGGCTGATAGATAACAGGACATTTTACACGCTGACTTCAGGCTGATAGATAACAGGACCTTTGACACGCTGACTTCAGGCTGATAGATAACAGGACCTCTGACACGCTGACTTCAGGCTGATAGATAACAGGACCTCTGACACGCTGACTTCAGGCTGATATATAACAGGACCTTTGACACGCTGACTTCAGGCTGATAGATAACAGGACATTTTACACGCTGACTTCAGGCTGATAGATAACAGGACCTCTGACACGCTGACTTCAGGCTGATAGATAACAGGACCTCTGACACGCTGACTTCAGGCTGATAGATAACAGGACCTTTGTCACGCTGACTTCAGGCTGATAGATAACAGGACCTTTGACACGCTGACTTCAGGCTGATAGATAACAGGACCTTTGACACGCTGACTTCAGGCTGATAGATAACAGGACCTCTGACACGCTGACTCCAGGCTGATAGGTAACAGGACCCTTGACACGCTGACTTCAGGCTGATAGGTAACAGGACCCTTGACACGCTGATAGATGACAGGACCTTTGACACGCAGGCTTCAGGCTGATTAATAACGGGACCTTTGACACGCTGACTTCAGGCTGATAGATAACGGGACCTTTGACACGCTGACTTCAGGCTGATAAATAACAGGACGTCTGACACGCTGACTTCAGGCTGATAGATAACAGGACCCTTGACACGCTGACTTCAGGCTGATAGATAACAGGACCTATGACACGCTGACTTCAGGCTGATAGATAACAGGACCTATGACACGCTGACTTCAGGCTGATAGATAACAGGACCTTTGACACGCTGACTTCAGGCTGATAGATAACAGGACTTTTGACACGCTGACTTCAGGCTGATAGATAACAGGACCTTTGACACGCTGACTTCAGGCTGATAGATAACAGGACCTTTGACACGCTGACTTCAGGCCGATAGATAACAGGACCTTTGACACGCTGACTTCAGGCTGATAGGTAACATGACCCTTGACACGCTGACTTCAGGCTGATAGATATGGGACCTTTGACACGCTGACTTCAGGCTGATTAATAACGGGACCTTTGACACGCTGACTTCAGGCTGATAGGTAACAGGACCCTTGACACGCTGACTTCAGGCTGATAGATAACAGGACCTTTGACACGCTGACTTCAGGCTGATAGGTAACAGGACCCTTGACACGCTGACTTCAGGCTGATCGATAACATGACCTATGACACGCCGACTTCAGGCTGATAGATAACAGGACCTTTGACACGCTGACTTCAGGCTGATAGGTAATAGGACCCTTGACACGCTGACTTCAGGCTGATAGATAACAGGACCTTTGACACGCTGACTTCAGGCTGATAGATAACAGGACCTTTGACACGCTGACTTCAGGCTGATTGATAACAGGACCTTTGACACGCTGACTTCAGGCTGATAGATAACAGGACCTTTGACACGCTGACTTCAGGCTGATAGATAACAGGACCTTTGACACGCTGACTTCAGGCTGATAGATAACGGGACCTTTGACACGCTGACTTCAGGCTGATAGATAACGGGCCCTTTGACACGCTGACTTCAGGCTGATAGATAACGGGCCCTTTGACACGCTGACTTCAGGCTGATAAATAACAGGACCTCTGACACGCTGACTCCAGGCTGATAGGTAACAGGACCCTTGACACGCTGACTTCAGGCTGATAGGTAACATGACCCTTGACACGCTGACTTCAGGCTGATAGATATGGGACCTTTGACACGCTGACTTCAGGCTGATTAATAACGGGACCTTTGACACGCTGACTTCAGGCTGATAGGTAACAGGACCCTTGACACGCTGACTTCAGGCTGATCGATAACATGACCCTTGACACGCTGACTTCAGGCTGATAGATATGGGACCTTTGACACGCTGACTTCAGGCTGATTAATAACGGGACCTTTGACGCGCTGACTTCAGGCTGATAAATAACAGGACCTTTGACACGCTGATAGATGACAGGACCTCTGACACGCTGACTTCAGGCTGATAGATAACAGGACCTTTGACACGCTGACTTCAGGCTGATAAATTACAGGACCTCTGACATGCTGACTTCAGGCTGATAGATAACAGGACCTCTGACACGCTGACTTCAGGCTGATAGATAACAGGACCTCTGACACGACCTCTGACACGCTGACTTCAGGCTGATAGATAACAGGACCTCTGACACGCTGACTTCAGGCTGATAGATAACAGGACCTTTGACACGCTGACTTCAGGCTGATAGATAACAGGACCTTTGACACGCTGACTTCAGGCTGATAGATAACAGGACCTCTGACACGCTGACTTCAGGCTGATAGATAACAGGACCTTTGACACGCTGACTTCAGGCTGATCGATAACAGGACCTTTGACACGCTAACTTCAGGCTGATAGATGACAGGACCTTTGACACGCTGACTTCAGGCCGATAGATAACAGGACCTTTGACACGCTGACTTCAGGCTGATAGATAACAGGACCTTTGACACGCTGACTTCAGGCTGATAGATAACATGACCCTTGACACGCTGACTTCAGGCTGATAGGTAACATGACCCTTGACACGCTGACTTCAGGCTGATAGATATGGGACCTTTGACACGCTGACTTCAGGCTGATTAATAACGGGACCTTTGACGCGCTGACTTCAGGCTGATAAATAACAGGACCTTTGACACGCTGATAGATGACAGGACCTCTGACACGCTGACTTCAGGCTGATAGATAACAGGACCTTTGACACGCTGACTTCAGGCTGATAAATTACAGGACCTCTGACATGCTGACTTCAGGCTGATAGATAACAGGACCTCTGACACGCTGACTTCAGGCTGATAGATAACAGGACCTCTGACACGACCTCTGACACGCTGACTTCAGGCTGATAGATAACAGGACCTCTGACACGCTGACTTCAGGCTGATAGATAACAGGACCTTTGACACGCTGACTTCAGGCTGATAGATAACAGGACCTTTGACACGCTGACTTCAGGCTGATAGATAACAGGACCTCTGACACGCTGACTTCAGGCTGATAGATAACAGGACCTTTGACACGCTGACTTCAGGCTGATCGATAACAGGACCTTTGACACGCTAACTTCAGGCTGATAGATGACAGGACCTTTGACACGCTGACTTCAGGCTGATAGATAACAGGACCTTTGACACGCTGACTTCAGGCTGATAGATAACAGGACATTTTACACGCTGACTTCAGGCTGATAGATAACAGGACCTTTGACACGCTGACTTCAGGCTGATAGATAACAGGACCTCTGACACGCTGACTTCAGGCTGATAGATAACAGGACCTCTGACACGCTGACTTCAGGCTGATAGATAACAGGACCTTTGACACGCTGACTTCAGGCTGATAGATAACAGGACATTTTACACGCTGACTTCAGGCTGATAGATAACAGGACCTTTGACACGCTGACTTCAGGCTGATAGATAACAGGACCTCTGACACGCTGACTTCAGGCTGATAGATAACAGGACCTTTGACACGCTGACTTCAGGCTGATAGATAACAGGACCTTTGACACGCTGACTTCAGGCTGATAGATAACAGGACCTTTGACCTTTTGCCTGGTTCCTCTCTAGGTTTCTTCCTAGGTTTTGGCCTTTCTAGGGAGTTTTTCCTAGCCACCGTGCTTCTACACCTGCATTGTTTGGGGTTTTAGGCTGGGTTTCTGAACAGCACTTCGAGATATTAGCTGATGTACGAAGGGCTGTATAAAATAAACTTGATTGATTGATTGACACGCTGACTTCAGGCTGATAGATAACAGGACCTCTGACACGCTGACTTCAGGCTGATAGATAACAGGACCTTTGACACGCTGACTTCAGGCTGATAGATAACAGGACCTTTGACACGCTGACTTCAGGCTGATAGATAACAGGACCTTTGACACGCTGACTTCAGGCTGATAGATAACAGGACCTCTGACACGCTGACTTCAGGCTGATAGATAACAGGACCTCTGACACGCTGACTTCAGGCTGATAGATAACAGGACCTTTGTCACGCTGACTTCAGGCTGATAGATAACAGGACCTTTGACACGCTGACTTCAGGCTGATAGATAACAGGACCTTTGACACGCTGACTTCAGGCTGATAGATAACAGGACCTCTGACACGACCTCTGACATGCTGACTTCAGGCTGATAGATAACAGGACCTCTGACACGCTGACTTCAGGCTGATAGATAACAGGACCTTTGACACGCTGACTTCAGGCTGATAGATAACAGGACCTTTGACACGCTGACTTCAGGCTGATAGATAACAGGACCTTGATCCTGGCTTTGTTTTTTCTTCTCCTCCTCCTCCCCCAGCCCTTTTAGGTCCTCTATTGAGAAGTCCTGACTGCATCCCTCATGGAACCCTATTCCCTATATAGTGCACTTCTTTAGACCAGCGACCTATGGGCAGTGCACTATAAAGGGAATAGGGTGCTGTTTGGGACACAGATTCTCAACTAGGCTTCTCTTTTGATGTTATTTATAGGGCGCTCTGATCTCAGTGTTAACCCTCCCTCTCTACCGCCTGCCCGTCGCAGAAAAACAGCTTTGCATGCAGTATTCACATTAATATCATCATGTCTATCTTTCCACAGCTGTGGGAGATCCTGTATCATTAAAAGCTGATTCTAACCCCAGTCAGTCTGTCTGCCAGGAGAGGCATCAGATAACTCAATGTTAGAGTAGAAAAGTGTGTGGTGAGCAGAGCCCCTGAGCTTCTCCTCTCTCTGTGTCTCTGTGTGTGGGGAGCAGAGCCCCTGAGCTTCTCCTCTCTCTGTGTCTCTGTGTGTGGTGAGCAGAGCCCCTGAGCTTCTCCTCTCTCTGTGTCTCTGTGTGTGGGGAGCAGAGCCCCTGAGCTTCTCCTCTCTCTGTGTCTCTGTGTGTGGGGAGCAGAGCCCCTGAGCTTCTCCTCTCTCTGTGTCTCTGTGTGTGGGGAGCAGAGCCCCTGAGCTTCTCCTCTCTGTGTCTCTGTGTGTGGGGAGCAGAGCCCCTGAGCTTCTCCTCTCCTCTCTCTGTGTCTCTGTGTGTGGGGAGCAGAGCCCCTGAGCTTCTCCGCTCCTCTCTCTGTGTCTCTGTGTGGGGAGCAGAGCCCCTGAGCTTCTCCTCTCTCTGTGTCTCTGTGTGTGGGGAGCAGAGCCCCTGAGCTTCTCCTCTCTCTGTGTCTCTGTGTGTGGGGAGCAGAGCCCCTGAGCTTCTCCTCTCTCTGTGTCTCTGTGTGTGGGGAGCAGAGCCCCTGAGCTTCTCCTCTCTGTGTCTCTGTGTGTGGGGAGCAGAGCCCCTGAGCTTCTCCTCTCCTCTCTCTGTGTCTCTGTGTGTGGGGAGCAGAGCCCCTGAGCTTCTCCGCTCCTCTCTCTGTGTCTCTGTGTGGGGAGCAGAGCCCCTGAGCTTCTCCTCTCTCTGTGTCTCTGTGTGTGGGGAGCAGAGCCCCTGAGCTTCTCCTCTCTCTGTGTCTCTGTGTGTGGGGAGCAGAGCCCCTGAGCTTCTCCTCTCTGTGTCTCTGTGTGTGGGGAGCAGAGCCCCTGAGCTTCTCCTCTCCTCTCTCTGTGTCTCTGTGTGTGGGGAGCAGAGCCCCTGAGCTTCTCCGCTCCTCTCTCTGTGTCTCTGTGTGGGGAGCAGAGCCCCTGAGCTTCTCCTCTCTCTGTGTCTCTGTGTGTGGGGAGCAGAGCCCCTGAGCTTCTCCTCTCTCTGTGTCTCTGTGTGTGGGGAGCAGAGCCCCTGAGCTTCTCCTCTCTCTGTGTCTCTGTGTGTGGTGAGCAGAGCCCCTGAGCTTCTCCTCTCTCTGTGTCTCTGTGTGTGGGGAGCAGAGCCCCTGAGCTTCTCCTCTCTCTGTGTCTCTGTGTGTGGGGAGCAGAGCCCCTGAGCTTCTCCTCTCTCTGTGTCTCTGTGTGTGGGGAGCAGAGCCCCTGAGCTTCTCCTCTCTCTGTGTCTCTGTGTGTGGGGAGCAGAGCCCCTGAGCTTCTCCGCTCCTCTCTCTGTGTCTCTGTGTGTGGGGAGCAGAGCCCCTGAGCTTCTCCTCTCTCTGTGTCTCTGTGTGTGGGGAGCAGAGCCCCTGAGCTTCTCCTCTCTCTGTGTCTCTGTGTGTGGGGAGCAGAGCCCCTGAGCTTCTCCGCTCCTCTCTCTGTGTCTCTGTGTGTGGGGAGCAGAGCCCCTGAGCTTCTCCTCTCTCTGTGTCTCTGTGTGTGGGGAGCAGAGCCCCTGAGCTTCTCCTCTCTCTGTGTCTCTGTGTGTGGTGAGCAGAGCCCCTGAGCTTCTCCGCTCCTCTCTCTGTGTCTCTGTGTGTGGGGAGCAGAGCCCCTGAGCTTCTCCTCTCTCTGTGTCTCTGTGTGTGGGGAGCAGAGCCCCTGAGCTTCTCCTCTCTCTGTGTCTCTGTGTGTGTACGGTTGGCCAGTAACTGTTCAGTAAACAGAGGTCTATCCCTCATGGCCAGCAGCCTCCCTACTTCTGTCTGGACTCCAAACACACACTACTGCTCTCTCTCCTCTTACTCCTGACTTGGAGGGCTGACAGACTACACAGTCTGGTGCGCTTTCGGGGGGGGGGGGGGGGTTCAGGATGGACTGTGTGTGTCTTTAAGACTGGACAGTGTGCCTGTGGAGTTGGGGAGAGGAAAGGGATAGATGAGGGTAAGGAAAAGGTGAGGGGTATTCACCCAGTTAGACTACTGCTGTCTCCCTCCGCCCGTCACCCAGTCAGACTACTGCTGTCTCCCTCCGCCCGTCACCCAGTCAGACTACTGCTGTCTCCCTCCGCCCGTCACCCAGTCAGACTACTGCTGTCTCCCTCCGCCCGTCACCCAGTCAGACTACTGCTGTCTCCCTCCGCCCGTCACCCAGTCAGACTACTGCTGTCTCCCTCCGCCCGTCACCCAGTCAGACTACTGCTGTCTCCCTCCGCCCGTCACCCAGTCAGACTACTGCTGTCTCCCTCCGCCCGTCACCCAGTCAGACTACTGCTGTCTCTGCCTGTCACACTCCGACCACAAACGGACAGGAGTGCTACGCCACTGCTTGTAAGTTAAGTAGAAATATATAAGATGTGTTAAATGAATGATATTCAGCTCAGGGCTCCAGCTATGCATTTGGTTTGCTAACTTGCTAGCTAAGTGGTTGATGTCAAGATCAAGCTTTATGTTTATAGCAGAGACATTCAATCCCCTCCTGTATCAAAATCCCTGTTGTTGCCTAAATTGTTTTGTGCGTCAACATTTGTAAGAAATAGCGCCCCTTGTGTGCACTTCCGGTAATACCTTATACCCTGGTATGGTACAGAAACAGTATGACCGTCTGGATAGCACCCAACCCGACCAGTAGACTCTCACAGTGAGAGCAGAACATCTAAGTAAGTGGAAGGCGTGACTGTGTCCAACTCCCATTCCTCCATCTCTCCTCTGCATGTGCTCTATTCCTAATCTATCCGCTTGTTCTGCTACAAGTGTTGCACTGCCAGTTGGTGTATGAGAGAGACCCCAGCCAATAGTTTACTAGTGAAGGATGACTCTCAGAAACAACTATATACCAATGGAACATGCTCACAAACTAATATCCACCAATGGAACTGAGTGTTCTTGGCAAGTGACAGTGCTGAATGGTGACCTGGCCCAGGGGGATTTTCCAGCATTATAGGCATGCTCACACTTACCCTCACAGCTACACACACACACACACACACACACACACACACACACACACACACACACACACACACACACACACACACACACACACACACACACACACACACACACAGACAAACATCATGTCCTGGTACAGGAAAGCCTGCAGTCTGTAGTAACAAATGCTGGAGAGCGTGTTAATTGTCCTTAGTGGGTAAAGACGCACGCAGAATGCCAGTTTGTACACATTCACTCACGCATATACATGCTACCCATATACACGGGCCTCTCTCTCACCCTGTTACGTAGCATATGGTGGACTCTGCACTCACAGAATACAAATAAAAAGCTGCTTACATAAGCTGGAGCGCTTAAATTTACAGAATCATCACCAAATCCTGCTGCTATCCCATTATTGTAAGCTTGCGCCTTTTTGTGTGCGCTTGGCTAACTCTAGTAGTCTGCACAGGACTGATTTATTCACCCCGCTCGCACCTGCAGCTTTTCGTCCCACTCCCGCCCACACCAGCTGTCTTTCTGTCGGGCTCCCACTCGCTACTGTAAGAAATTGTATTAGATATTGGTAACTTGTTTTAACAACTTCTCAACATTACCTATAAGTTGACACAACATACACACCCCCTCTTTCTCTTGGACATATGCTGGACACATAGGACATATACACGGCACCCACAATTCCCCTCCCCCATGACAATCACACAGACACACCCAACCCATGGTTGGACCTCAGGACAAAGAACTCTCAGGAACCAATGGAACGTGGACACCAGGCCTGATCAGGAATACCCAAGACCCAGATCGACCAACTGGAAGGCCGGACTCGCAGATCTACCTACTTTGCTTGTTGTCTATATAGTACTGAACATTTCTGGAAACTCCCTCTTTTCCGGACGATTCACTAGGAGTCAGAATGAAAGAGCCTTGCTGCAAGATTTTACTAAGATATCTTTACATGTAATTAAACGGCCTTATTATATAATTATCCACCTCGTCATATTGTCTCCTCTTGTTCTCCTGTCAACAGTAAACGTTTCATTAACACTACCACAAGACCTGATCCCACAATGTTATTTTAGGCTCATGTGAAGACTCAGCAATTGGCAATATTGAAATGTGCAAAAATACCTAAGAAATAGGTTAAATTACCAGAGATTTTCACGTGGCCATTTTATATTAAGCTTTCGGTATTACGGCGCTATATCAGCGAGTAGGCTAGACGTAGTTTGAAGAGAGCAGAATTGGTGAGACTTTCACTTTCACTTGAGCTTCGTTTTATAGCTTACCTTTTTAGGCGTGGGACGATTTTCAGACAGACATGTATGGGCGATCAATATTTATTTATTTTGGGGCAATGTAGTTAACTATCCTAATCCTCATATTTAGGAAGTACATATCCTTGGAAAGATGACTGCCCCCTTGCTTCACCCCCCCCCCCCCCCCCCACTCTATTTCATTGAGACCACAGTAGGCTACTTAACTTGAAGCAGTGAATAATGAGACAGGTGTGACTTGTTAATACAATAGGTAATCTTAACGCGCAGAAAGACGACCGTTTCCAAATAATCTGCGGGACAACACAAAATATATTTCCATTCCAAGTTTGTCTGATCTGACCACCCGCTCCCAACCGCAGAATGAAAGATGGCGACTGCAGCAGTGCTCTGTCGGGATCCGCAGCGCTCTACACTCTTCTTATTAGTTTGCTTGCTGAAGGAAAGCTACTCTAGATTTCTTACAAACTCATCATTATTATTATAATATTTATTCCGCCCGCTCTAGCGCTTAAACCATTTAACACGAAACCAACTTTAAAACGTACATGCAAGCCCCAACTTTTCATAGCATTTATACTTTGCCTCCAACAAAGGCCCATCTTAATAGGTGGTCCAGGTATGTTATGACATGGGGGGGCTTGTTCCTCAAGCTAGGGATGACATCACGGACTCCCATCAGACCAACTCCTTGAGGTTTGCCCAATAGTTATTTTTTTAATCCTTTAGTGTGTGTACTTCATTGTATTTATACTTTGGATATCGCTTTCCAACAGTCAAAGTTCAAAAATCGCTGCAGGACGTCTTTTAAAATGATCTCTAATGAATTTCACACACACTCCCACATAAAAAAAAAATAGAAAGCTTTCTATAAATACACACTCAGGCCTTTGGTCTGTAGCACAGGCTCAGTTCAGTGTGATTTGTGTGGTTCCTCCGAACATCAAATACACCCCCATCCTAATCCTGTAGCTTAGATCACAGCATCTCTCTACACCGCTCCGCCTGGGTAGCTTCTGAAACACCCTGTCTGCCTAATGCAGCCGACTGCCTGCTAGTGGGAGAGATGTTTTCTCTACTCTCAACCCCCATCTATTTTTGTTGCTCTCACACTTAGACGGACTCTGTCTCTGACCATGGTTTGAGTTGAGGCAGTCTTGATGTTTATGTGTGTGTGTTCACTGACCAGATCTGTGCAGTTTCATAGAGCTACTTCTGCATTTGGTTGTAATTTCTGAACTCTCGGAGGAGTAGTAGATTTCATATTTGTTTTTAAAGCTGTTCGCTCAAACAACAAACATCCCTCTTTATGAAACGTCCTGATAAATCCATCCATTGGTTAGGAGATGATGGGAGTGGTCATGTCTGTTTGGGTGAGAGCAAGGCAGGGATTAAGCTGGGGCCCCATAGAATAAGTAGAATGTCATCACTGCTCCAGTTGTTTTAATTCTATTGTTGGAACTTGGCCCCCTCAATGAATGTGTGCTGTCTACGTCATTATCCCTCACTAGCCCAGAGGTAGTGCCGTCTGCCTCGTTATCCCTCGCTAGCCCAGAGGTAGTGCCGTCTGCCTCGTTATCCCTCACTAGCCCAGAGGTAGGGCCGTCTGCCTCGTCCTCCCTCACTAGCCCAGAGGTAGGGCCGTCTGCCTAGCCCAGAGGTAGGGCCGTCTGCCTAGCCCAGAGGTAGGGCCGTCTGCCTAGCCCAGAGGTAGGGCCGTCTGCCTAGCCCAGAGGTAGGGCCGTCTGCCTAGCCCAGAGGTAGGGCCGTCTGCCTAGCCCAGAGGTAGGGCCGTCTGCCTAGCCCAGAGGTAGGGCCGTCTGCCTAGCCCAGAGGTAGGGCCGTCTGCCTAGCCCAGAGGTAGGGCCGTCTGCCTAGCCCAGAGGTAGGGCCGTCTGCCTAGCCCAGAGGTAGGGCCGTCTGCCTAGCCCAGAGGTAGGGCCGTCTGCCTAGCCCAGAGGTAGGGCCGTCTGCCTAGCCCAGAGGTAGGGCCGTCTGCCTAGCCCAGAGGTAGGGCCGTCTGCCTAGCCCAGAGGTAGGGCCGTCTGCCTAGCCCAGAGGTAGGGCCGTCTGCCTAGCCCAGAGGTAGGGCCGTCTGCCTAGCCCAGAGGTAGGGCCGTCTGCCTAGCCCAGAGGTAGGGCCGTCTGCCTAGCCCAGAGGTAGGGCCGTCTGCCTAGCCCAGAGGTAGGGCCGTCTGCCTAGCCCAGAGGTAGGGCCGTCTGCCTAGCCCAGAGGTAGGGCCGTCTGCCTAGCCCAGAGGTAGGGCCGTCTGCCTAGCCCAGAGGTAGGGCCGTCTGCCTAGCCCAGAGGTAGGGCCGTCTGCCTAGCCCAGAGGTAGGGCCGTCTGCCTAGCCCAGAGGTAGGGCCGTCTGCCTAGCCCAGAGGTAGGGCCGTCTGCCTAGCCCAGAGGTAGGGCCGTCTGCCTAGCCCAGAGGTAGGGCCGTCTGCCTAGCCCAGAGGTAGGGCCGTCTGCCTAGCCCAGAGGTAGGGCCGTCTGCCTAGCCCAGAGGTAGGGCCGTCTGCCTAGCCCAGAGGTAGGGCCGTCTGCCTAGCCCAGAGGTAGGGCCGTCTGCCTAGCCCAGAGGTAGGGCCGTCTGCCTAGCCCAGAGGTAGGGCCGTCTGCCTAGCCCAGAGGTAGGGCCGTCTGCCTAGCCCAGAGGTAGGGCCGTCTGCCTAGCCCAGAGGTAGGGCCGTCTGCCTAGCCCAGAGGTAGGGCCGTCTGCCTAGCCCAGAGGTAGGGCCGTCTGCCTAGCCCAGAGGTAGGGCCGTCTGCCTAGCCCAGAGGTAGGGCCGTCTGCCTAGCCCAGAGGTAGGGCCGTCTGCCTAGCCCAGAGGTAGGGCCGTCTGCCTAGCCCAGAGGTAGGGCCGTCTGCCTAGCCCAGAGGTAGGGCCGTCTGCCTAGCCCAGAGGTAGGGCCGTCTGCCTAGCCCAGAGGTAGGGCCGTCTGCCTAGCCCAGAGGTAGGGCCGTCTGCCTAGCCCAGAGGTAGGGCCGTCTGCCTAGCCCAGAGGTAGGGCCGTCTGCCTAGCCCAGAGGTAGGGCCGTCTGCCTAGCCCAGAGGTAGGGCCGTCTGCCTAGCCCAGAGGTAGGGCCGTCTGCCTAGCCCAGCGGTAGGGCCGTCTGCCTCGTCATCCCTCGCTAGCCCAGCGGTAGTGCCGTCTGCCTCGTCATCCCTCGCTAGCCCAGCGGTAGTGCCGTCTGTGTCATGCTGGTCTAAATTAACATGTTTTCCACTCCTTGTTGTTTAGCATTCCGATTAGGCCAACGGTTGGTCGGGGGGGGGGGGGGGGGGTAGCAATCCAGAGGGCACAGCCATTAATATAGACCACTGCCATGAATGAGAAAAGGGACGTTTTTAGTTCCTTTTCCTTAGAAATAGAATCTGTAGAAGGGACTTAAAGCCTTTAAGCAATTTGACGGGTGAATTCTGCTAATACTGGGTTCAAAATGGAAGGGCATTCTGGCTGGGTTTTGAATGGCAGTAACATGCATGCTTTCTTGGGTTTGCATGACCTCTCGGACTCAGTTAATTGTCCTTCAATCAGAGTCTAGTTGATTTGTTAGTACACAAATATAAAGGCAACATGTAAAGCGTTGGTCCCATGTTTCATGAGCTGAAATAGAAGATTCTAGAAATGTTCCATACTCAAACCTTATTTCCCTTAAATGTTGTGCTCAAATGTGTTTACATCCCTGTTAGTGAGCATTTCTCCTTTGCCAAGATAATCCATCCACCAGACAGGTGTGGCATATCAAGAAGCTTGTTCTGGGGACAAAAGGCCACTCTAAAATGTGCAGTTTTGTAACACAACACAATGCCACAACTGTCAAGTTTTGAAGGAACGTGCAATTGGATGAGGCATAAGCCTCATCCAATGTCGTTTTAGAGAATTTGGCAGTACTTCCAACTTGCCTCACAACCGCAAACCACATGTATGGTGTGAACGTGGGCGGGCGGTTTGCTGACATCAACGTTGTGAACAGAGTCCCCCATGGTGGGGTTATGGTATGGGCAGGCATAAGCTACAGACAATGAACACAATTGCATTTTATTGATAGCAATTTGAGTGCACAGCGATACCGTGACGAGATCCTGAGGCCCATTGTCGTGCCATTCATCCGCCACCATCAACTCATATTTCAGCATGATAATGCACGGCCCCATGTCGCAAGGATCTGTACACAATCCCTGGAAGCTGAAAATGTCCCAGTTCTTCCATGGCCTGCATACTCACCAGACATGTCACCCATTGAGCATGTTTGGGATGCTCTGAATCAACATATACGACAGCGTGTTCCAATACCCACCAATATCCATCAACTTCACACAGCCATTGAAGAGGAGTGGGACAACATTTCACAGGCCACAGTCAACAGCCTGATTTAACTCTGTGAAAGATGTCACACTGCATGAGGCAAATGATGGTCACACCAAATACTGACTGGTTTTAGGATCAACACCCCTACTGTTTTGTTAAGGTTTCTGTGACCAGATGCATATCTGTATTCCCAGTCATGTGAAATTCATAGATTAGGGACTAATTCATTTATTTCAGTTGACTAATTTCCTTTATATGAACTGTAAATCACTAGAATCTTTGACATTGTTGCTTTTACTTTGGTTTAATATATCTGTGAATTCAGTTAGCCTAGTGAGAGAGGAACGTTTGAGACTTTTGTCAGTTTAATTTGGGTGCAAATGCAGAAGTCACATGGTTTTTGTGCTTTGATATGCTCCCCCTAAACCCCCTCGGAGAGCCGTAGTGTATTATTGAGCCCTGCCAACTCCATAGTGTCTTTACATGTCTGCAGAACCTAGATATTGTCACAACAACAAGTCTGATGGATGTTTTTCACGGAATTGAAGACCATTCGTTGTTAGCATTATATCCATTTGCCTTAGTTTAGGAGACAAGATGGTTTCCACAGTCAGCCCCTGTCCTTTTCCCCAAACTTAAAAAAAAAAAACTGCTTTTAAGGTCTCTGAACTCAAGTATCAATCAGTCCCTCGTAGATCTAGTTTGCACCCATAGCATTAGTTCCCGGCCAGGAAGGATGTCTGTGGCTGGTTCTGGGCTGTGTGTGTGACCTTTGCCCTTCTACACTCCGTTATGTTCCCATAACCAGAGGGTGTTTTAGCTTACAAAAACAACTTATTTGTTCGCCTCAAAATGCCACTCTTTGGATTCAGGAATTCAGTCGGCGTGTGAATAATTTTCTTATTTATTTAGTGTTTTGTCCCTCTTTCCGTTGCTTAAACGAGCCGATTAACAGCCTTGTGTTGGAGAGTGTAAATTGTGAAGTTTTCATTGAGAGACGGTGAGTCAAACTGGTCCATGGAATGGGGTTATTAGAGATCGTTGACTGGGAGTGACCTCTAGCACCACAGCTTTGGGCTGTGTTATTGTTACTCCAACAAACCACATTGTGTAGAGTCTGGCCCTGTGAGCTCTGAAACAGACACTTCTCATTGGCTGATGTGGTGCAGTCGCAAGGCAGAGGTTTTTGGTTTCATTTCACACAGACTTTATGTTCTTCTGGAAACTGAGAACTCTGTGACGTTCTGATGTGTTCTATGTTACTACTGAGAGGAGAAGTCCAGTTGAAACAATTGTTTCATTTGTTTTTGGCTAATTTTGAGAACTTGTTTACTCTTAATTTAGTTAAGTAAGAAAAAGTACTGACGTGAAGAGAGGAGAGCATGTGAAATGCACTATATAGCCTATTTGGTGAAGTCATTTAACGTTGACAACATCTAAAACACAGTTAAAATATGTCACTAATAAAATCATAACTCAAGTGCACTTCCCCCTTTCTCTTCTTCCTCCTCCTCCTCTCCATCTTCCATCTGCTGTCACACATAGGGATCATTGAACCATATTCCCCCCTCCGTCTATGGTGCACTTTAATTGAATTATTCCAGGTATGCAGTCAAGTGTTTTAACATTCCAGCAATAGAACAGATTACTTTGTGTTGGAGCCCCCGCTGTCATCCATTGCCCGCGGTGGTGTGTGTGTGTGTGTGTCTGAACAGTAAATGTACCATGCGGTCCACTGGTCTGAGAGCAGGTGTTCCTTGACAGTAATGAAAGCCTTAAAGACGCTGTGTTCATCCCAGTTGTATTTAAACTGGGCCAGCAGAGAGGAGGACGTTTAAGGGTTTTCTGTTCCAATATCAGATTCCCTGCAGGCTTAACTAGAAGCCCTGCTGTTTTGTCCGTCTGTGTTAGAGTTGAATAGCGGCAACCAGGTTAGAGATTTCCAGCCCAAACCCGCTCTCTTTTCCAGAGAAAAAAATAACATAGTTTTATGTTCCATGCCCTTACCTCTTTAAAAAAACAAAAACAAGCAACCAATGCACATCTGAATTCCCAGTCATGTGGAATCCATAGATTAGGGCCTAGCTTATTTATTTCAATTGACTGATTTCCTTATATGAACAGGAACTCAAAGTAAAATCTTTGTCGCGTTTTATTTTTGTTCTCTGTGTGTGTGTGTGTGTCTAATGTGCAGTAGCCTAGCTGTGTATTGGATAACAGGCTTTTTTGGGGCTTGGGATCATAAATGTCTTAATGTGGGGCTCATAAAATGTCTTTAAGGAGATAAGTGATTTATACTCGGGATGGAATATTTTGTAAAATACCTGTAAAATATTCAACAGGTCTTCTCCTTGGACATATGGTGGGCAGCAGTGTCCTTCTACCTGGACAGATGGTGGGTAGTGTGGGCAGCAGTGTCCTACTACCTGGACAGATGGTGGGTAGTGTGGGCAGCAGTGTCCTTCTACCTGGACAGATGGTGGGTAGTGTGGGCAACAGTGTCCTTCTACCTGGACAGATGGTGGGTAGTGTGGGCAGCGGTGTCCTTCTACCTGGACAGATGGTGGGTAGTGTGGGCAGCGGTGTCCTTCTACCTGGACAGATGGTGGGTAGTGTGGGCAGCGGTGTCCTTCTACCTGGACAGATGGTGGGTAGTGTGGGCAGCGGTGTCCTACTACCTGGACAGGTGGCGGGTAGTGTGGGCAGCGGTGTCCTACTACCTGGACAGGTGGCGGGTAGTGTGGGCAGCGGTGTCCTTCTACCTGGACAGATGGTTGGTAGTGTGGGCAGCGGTGTCCTTCTACCTGGACAGATGGTGGGTAGTGTGGGCAGCGGTGTCCTTCTACCTGGACAGATGGTGGGTAGTGTGGGCAGCGGTGTCCTTCTACCTGGACAGATGGCGGGTAGTGTGGGCAGCGGTGTCCTTCTACCTGGACAGATGGCGGGTAGTGTGGGCAGCGGTGTCCTTCTACCTGGACAGATGGCGGGTAGTGTGGGCAGCGGTGTCCTTCTACCTGGACAGATGGTTGGTAGTGTGGGCAACAGTGTCCTTCTACCTGGACAGATGGTTACTGTCTATGGTAGTGACTGGTAGGTTGTGTGTGGGCAGGGTAGTGACTGGTGTCATGATGTGTGCTGTTGGCAGTCTGGGCACCACTGATGCAGCCTGGCGTTGCAGCCTGGCGTTCCCAGATGTTGTTGGAGTTCATGTTTGAGCCGTGTACCAGTCGAGATCCTGCACAGAGGACAGTCGGACCAGCTCACACCCTCCTCATCACCACCCTCTACAGTTCACATCAAAGCATGGTGGATGAGGGGAGACTCATGCCCTGCTGCCCTGGACGTTGATTTGTGTCGACTTGCTGTACAAGTTAGACTAGACTTGTGACTGTTTCCTATACATTGTCCTTAACGACAATACCTACCTAGTATTTAAGTTCTTATTACGAGGATGTTCCAGATACTGTATACACCCAGACATGGTCATTTAGCTCATGTTCTGAGCCCAGATTAAACCCAGTATTGGGTGGGGGGTATAAAAGAGTTGGACTGCACGGGGTAGAGCTACAGGAGAAGTGTTCCTTTTCAATTGGCTTTGTGTTTCCAAAATTAGTCACGTAAGGCGGAGCGCCTAGCTGGCGACCCCGGGGTGACGAGGGAGAGGGAAGGAGAGCAGTCAGGCCAGGCAGGGCCGTGACTGATAGTAAGCCCCAGGTAGTCAGAGCCCGTTGTTTACATCCAGACAGGTCCTGCTGGTCACATGAGTCCTGCTGCTGGGCCTAGCACAATAGGGAAACAGACGGCAGTTTAGAGCCCGACCACTAGATCTGTTGACTGATATTATCGGTGATATTAGCCTTTCACATAAATATTTGTATCGGTCTTTATTCCATATGTAATGCACCAAGATTATATACTGTACATAGAATGAACAAAAATAGGTCTGCTAATTTGTATACATTTTCAATGGTTGCCTGAAGAGGGCACTCTACGAGCTGCTCTGAACATCATTCAGCCCGTAAGTCACAGCGTGAGAGTAGGCATGGTGGTTTGACGGTGAGTAGCGTGCCAGCGACAGCATATTTGAAAACAGAAGTAATCCAAAGTACACTTCACCAAGCAAGAAGCCCTCATCACATGATCACTTAGTTAACGTTAGCTGGCTAGCTAGCAATCTGTGCTACTTATGTGCGAATGCTGGACTGGCTCCAAAGTGAACTCATCCTTGATACAAAAATAGCACTGTTACTGTCTGGAGTCCAGACTCTGGATCTATTATGTTTTCTGCCTGAAATATGCAATCTGCAAAAAAAACAAGACAGTTGGCGCGTTCAAGATGAGATGGGATTGTTTGCTAGCTAAATTAGAATGTTTGTCTGACTAAAACCAGTGTGGCAAGCATTTTCCTGCATGGGTGCTTTCAGCCATCAGCACGGGGGTGGCAGGAAGAGACCAAGCAGAGTTGACAGTACATCTCACTGTAACACATTCATACACCGTTGGAGTTGTATGTTACATAGCTTTGTGTTAGGGATGTTGCATAGTTGTGGTATTCATTTGTACAGATGGGCTCGGTATGCCAAGTTACATTATGTGTGAGGAAAACAAGGGAGTCTGGTCTCGTTTGATCCAGTTGACTGGATCCTGTTTGGGGAGGAAGGAGGCAGGTGGGGAGGCAGGTGGGGGAGGAAGGAGGCAGGTGGGGGAGGAAGGAGGCAGGTGGGGGAGGAAAGAGGCAGGTGGGGGAGGAAAGAGGCAGGTGGGGGAGGAAAGAGGCAGGTGGGGGAGGAAAGAGGCAGGTGGGGGAGGAAAGAGGCAGGTGGGGGAGGAAAGAGGCAGGTGGGGGAGGAAAGAGGCAGGTGGGGGAGGAAAGAGGCAGGTGGGGGAGGCAGGTGGGGGAGGCAGGTGGGGGAGGCAGGTGGGGGAGGCAGGTGGGGGAGGCAGGTGGGGGAGGCAGGTGGGGGAGGCAGGTGGGGGAGGCAGGTGGGGGAGGCAGGTGGGGGAGGCAGGTGGGGGAGGCAGGTGGGGGAGGCAGGTGGGGAGGAAGGAGGCTGGAGGGGAGGAAGGAGGCTGGAGGGGAGGAAGGAGGCTGGAGGGGAGGAAGGAGGCTGGAGGGGAGGAAGGAGGCTGGAGGGGAGGAAGGAGGCTGGTGGGGAGGAAGGAGGCTGGTGGGGAGGAAGGAGGCTGGTGGGGAGGAAGGAGGCAGGTGGGGAGGAAGGAGGCAGGTGGGGAGGAAGGAGGCAGGTGGGGAGGAAGGAGGCAGGTGGGGAGGCAGGTGGGGAGGAAGGAGGCTGGTGGGGAGGAAGGAGGCTGGTGGGGAGGAAGGAGGCTGGTGGGGAGGAAGGAGGCTGGTGGGTTGCCTGACGGGTTTGTGCTGGTTTTCAGTTCCAGTTGCAGGTCTGAGACAAGGCCACAGTTCTCATGTTCACACTCCTTTTTAATGGGAGAGAATTAGTCTATTTCGTGGCCTCAGTGTCATATATATACACTACTCAAAAAAATAAAGGGAACACTTAAACAACACAATGTAACTCCAAGTCAATCACACTTTTGTGAAATCAAACTGTCCACTTAGGAAGCAACACTGATTGACAATAAATTGCACATGCTGTTGTGCAAATGGAATAGACAAAAGGTGGAAATTATAGGCAATTAGCAAGACACCCCCAATAAAGGAGTGATTCTGCAGGTGGTGACCACTGACCACTTCTCAGTTCCTATGCTTCCTGGCTGATGTTTTGGTCACTTTTGAATGCTGTCGGTGCTCTCACTCTAGTGGTAGCATGAGACGGAGTCTACAACCCACACAAGTGGCTCAGGTAGTGCAGCTCATCCAGGATGGCACATCAATGCGAGCTGTGACAAGAAGGTTTGCTGTGTCTGTCAGCGTAGTGTCCAGAGCATGGAGGCGCTACCAGGAGACAGGCCAGTACATCAGGAGATGTGGAGGAGGCCGTAGGAGGGCAACAACCCAGCAGCAGGACCGCTACCTCCGCCTTTGTGCAAGGAGTAGCACTGCCAGAGCCCTGCAAAATGACCTCCAGCAGGCCACAAATGTGCATGTGTCTGCATATGGTCTCACAAGGGGTCTGAGGATCTCATCTCGATACCTAATGGCAGTCAGGCTACCTCTGGCGAGCACATGGAGGGCTGTGCGGCCCCACAAAGAAATGCCACCCCACACCATGACTGACCCACCGCCAAACCGGTCATGCTGGAGGATGTTGCAGGCAGCAGAACGTTCTCCACGGCGTCTCCAGACTCTGTCACGTCTGTCACATGTGCTCATGTGCTCAGTGTGAACCTGCTTTCATCTGTGAAGAACACAGGGCGCCAGTGGCGAATTTGCCAATATTGGTGTTCTCTGGCAAATGCCAAACGTCCTGCACGGTGTTGGGCTGTAAGCACAACCCCCACCTGTGGACGTCAGGCCCTCATACCACCCTCATGGAGTCTGTTTCTGACCGTTTGAGCAGACACATACGCATTTGTGGCCTGCTGGAGGTCATTTTGCAGGGCGCTGGCAGTGCACCTCCTTGCACAAAGGCGGAGGTAGCGGTTCTGCTGCTGGGTTGTTGCCCTCCTACGGCCTCCTCCACGTCTCCTGATGTACTGGCCTGTCTCCTGGTAGCGCCTGCATGCTCTGGACACTACGCTGACAGACACAGCAAACCTTTTTGCCACAGTTCGCATTGATGTGCCATCCTGGATGAACTGCACTACCTGAGCCACTTGTGTGGGTTGTAGACTCCGTCTCATGCTACCACTAGAGTGAGAGCACCGCCAGCATTCAAAAGTGACCAAAACATCAGCCAGGAAGCATAGGAACTGAGAAGTGGTCTGTGGTCACCACCTGCAGAATCACTCCTGTTTTGGGGGGTGTCTTGCTAATTGCCTATAGTTTCCACCTTTTGTCTATTCCATTTGCACAACAGCATGTGAAATGTATTGTCTACCAGTGTTGCTTCCTAAGTGGACAGTTTGATTTCACAGAAGTGTAATTGACTTGGAGTTACATTGTGTTGTTTAAGTGTTCCCTTTATTTTTTTGAGCAGTATATATATATATATATATATATACAGGAACTAATAAATGTTGTTCTGAGCTTTCGGGGGGAAATAATGTAAAAGCCTCCATGCCTGTGATTGTACCAGTCCAATGTTCACAGTATTCCATGTTTATGTCTATTGTTATTCATTATTTTTTCTTTTAAAAAAAAATCCAGTTTCTTTCCCGAGGTCTACTATCCCTCCATGTTGAATTCAGCACAATAACAAGTGTTTAGCAACAACATGGGAGGATCCTTACCTCACTAAGAACAAGCTTACCACGCTGCGGCATTATTACGTTGATTTAGCCGTGTCTTTGTGTGGGCTTGTTTTGGTATATAACCAGACTTATTTTTTAAGAATGAGAGAGGGAGAACAAGAGAGGCCATTGGCTGAATGGTGCCCAGACCCCACTGTTACAACACCACAGCAGTAGAACCTTGTCTGCTTATCGCTCCGCAGCACACTACTGTGAATAGGCAGCAATGCAGAAGCTTTACAGGGCTGGCTGCTGACTCCTCTTACACTGTGATAAGAGCTAGAGCTCTGTGTGTGTGTGCGTCTTTGTGTGTGTACAGTGACAAGGTAAAAATCTGTCGTTCTGCCCCTGAACAAGGCAGTTAACACACTGTTCCTAGGCCGTCATTGAAAATAAGAATGTGTTCTTTAACTGACTTGCCTAGTTAAATACAGGTTAAATAATTAGTCGCTGACTGATTGAGTCACTGGGTTAAAAGTCAGACCACGTCACGCACTGTCTGACTGGGAACAGCTTTTACTTTTTAACTCTACTCGTGTTCCTCATTCTATTCCTGGCATCAATGACCGTGGGGAACTAGAAAGCGGAACAGAGTACTACTTTGAGGAGTATGGCTTTGGTAAGCTGGAGGTCAGCTGTCAGTCATAACGTGTGTTGGTGTGAGAGAGAAAGTGAGCTGTACAGGTGTCAATGAGTGAACAACCATCAGGTGCTCTAGGCCTATTGTCCCCCCCCCCCCCCACACACACACACACACCTGCTCTGTGTGTAACCCAACCTCTAGCTTCCACCTGCTCCCCCCAATCATTACCTTTTTGGTTCCAGGCCCTGTGCACCACTCCTTTCCAATCACTACGTGTTTGGTTCCAGGCCCTGTGCACCACTCCTTTCCAATCACTACGTGTTTGGTTCCAGGCCCTGTGCACCACTCCTTTCCAATCACTACGTGTTTGGTTCCAGGCCCTGTGCACCACTCCTTTCCAATCACTACGTGTTTGGTTCCAGGCCCTGTGCACCACTCCTTTCCAATCACTACGTGTTTGGTTCCAGGCCCTGTGCACCACTCCTTTCCAATCACTACCTGTTTGGTTCCAGGCCCTGTGCACCACTCCTCTCCAATCACTACGTGTTTGGTTCCAGGCCCTGTGCACCACTCCTTTCCAATCACTACCTGTTTGGTTCCAGGCCCTGTGCACCACTCCTCTCCAATCACTACGTGTTTGGTTCCAGGCCCTGTGCACCACTCCTCTCCAATCACTACCTGTTTGGTTCCAGGCCCTGTGCACCACTCCTCTCCAATCACTACCTGTTTGGTTCCAGGCCCTGTGCACCACTCCTCTCCAATCACTACGTGTTTGGTTCCAGGCCCTGTGCACCACTCCTTTCCAATCACTACGTGTTTGGTTCCAGGCCCTGTGCACCACTCCTTTCCAATCATTACCTGTTTGGTTCCAGGCCCTGTGCACCACTCTTCTCCAATCACTACCTGTTTGGTTCCAGGCCCTGTGCACCACTCCTCTCCAATCATTACCTGTTCCAGTTCATTTCTAACATTCCCTCCCTCTCTCTTCCCTCCACCAGACATGTGTTCTTCATGCAGGTCAAGGAGAACCTCCACAGCGGCCACCTGAGGATGTGTTCGGGGCAGGCTGAGGAGCTGAGTGCCCTGCTGGCCCAAGCCGAGTTCAGAGACTACAACCAGAACACAGCCAAGTACTGGTACTCTGAGCTGTGTGGGAGCGAACCCTGCCCGGCAACAGTCAACAGGTAAGGCCAGGGGACACCTGGGGGACATGAAGGCTCACACACACACACACACACACACACACACACACACACACACACACACACACACACACACACACACACAGCTATGTCTTACTATGCTTGAGGACTTTTTGGGGACCAACAGTTGATTCCCATTCAAGATCCTATTTTGACTTTTCCCCTAAACCGAACCTAACCCTAAGCTTGAAATAGCTGGCAAAAATGGCCTCACTTCTGAATTTTAGTTAGTTTACTATTCTTGTGAGTACTTTTGGTTCTCACAAGTATAGTAAAATGTGTCACACACACACACAGACACACACCTGTGGCGTGTCAAAACAGGGTTGAAGCTCTAGCCATTGTGCTAATTGAATGGAGTTTGCAGGACATGAATACACGGTTGAAATATTGAAAGCAAAGCTACCCTTGACAAGGTCGCTGGCTGGCTTAGTGAACAGATATGTTATTAGAGGCTCATGATATGAAAGTATCAACATCTAGCTGAACCAAGTGACAGATGTGTTGTTAATGATTCATCAAACGTCGGTTGGACATCTAACAATCAGGTGCTTCAAAGAGGAATATTCCCTTTCCCGTCCCAATTCAGAATGTTTGAAAATTCATCCCAGAACACGTCAAACCTTTCATCATTTATTACCAACAGTGTTACCTAGACTTAGCTGTGTTCCTATTCCCAATAACACATGGTAGCTGCTCAAAACAAACATTTAGGTGTAAAATAGGTTCTAGGATTTGCACCCTAACCCATGAGTTGCTCCAAGCCGTAACATTTCCCTCTACTTAGCCTACCTTTTTGAATATGAATCAGTCTGTCGTGTGCAGCTGACAGAAACATGCAGTGCCATGGGAACCTGATATCAGTTACACTGACATTGCAGACAGCAGCAGAGTTTGGAAGTCCCCAGAAATTGTTTGCTTTGTAATCGGAACAAAGTTCGAATCTCATGCCCACGTGTCAGTCGCCATGCGCAAAAGACAGACTAAGAGGAAACTAAAAGAAAAGACATGGTCACGAGGTTCGCTGTACAGAAAGAAAACATGTTCCCCTCCCATGTTTCTACCATGGAGCCGAGGTTGGTTTGCAATTCAAACAACAGTTTGTCCCACGTGATGTCACCCAACATGAGATGAGCAACAGATGGAAAGGAAATGGCACCCTATTTCCCCATAGGCTCTGGTCAAAAGTAGTGCACTAGATGGGTAATAAGGTGCCATTTTGGAGCATACCACACATGCTCACAAGGACCCCTCTACAGAGACCCTCTCTTCCCCATGTTTCTACCATGTAGCCACTTGATTTTCTCTCTCAGGGACCAAACCTGTTCAGGCATGGAACTGAACACCTAACAGGGAATTTCACCAAAGCAAGCAGGGTTATTGAGTTCTCGCCAGGTAACTGTCCTACACATTGTGAAAAGACTAAATCATACAAATCAATACTTGAAAAGGGAATGGTACAGTTGAAGTCGGAAGTTTACATACACTTATGTTGAAGTCATTAAAACGCGTTTTTCAACCACTCCACAAATTTCTTGTTAACAAACTATAGTTTTGGCAAGTCGGTTAGGACATCTACTTTGTGCATGACACAAGTCTTTTTCCAACAATTGTTTACAGACAGATTGTTTCACTTATAATTCACTGTATCACAATTCCAGTGGGTCAGAAGTTTACATACACTAAGTTGACTGTGGCTTTAAACAGCTTGAAAAATTCCAGAAAATGATGTCATGGCTTTAGAAGCTTTCCCAAAGGCTAATTGACATCATTTGAGTCAATTAGAGATGTACCTGTGGATGTATTTCAAGGCCTACCTTCAAACTCATGGGAAAATCAAAATAAATCAGCCAAGACCTCAGAAAAAAAACTCTCTGTCTCTGTGTCTCTCTCTGTGTGTCTCTCTGTCTGTGTCTCTCTCTGTCTGTGTCTCTCTCTGTCTCTGTGTGTCTCTCTCTGTCTCTGTGTGTCTCTCTCTGTCTCTGTGTGTCTCTCTCTGTCTCTGTGTGTCTCTCTCTGTCTCTGTGTGTCTCTCTCTGTCTCTGTGTGTCTCTCTCTGTCTCTGTGTGTCTCTCTCTGTCTCTGTGTGTCTCTCTCTGTCTCTGTCTCTGTGTCTGTCTCTCTGTCTGTCTGTCTGTCTGTACAATAACAATAACATGGTTGGGAGAGCCAAGCCAGCGATTAGAGCGTAGCTCAGCAGCTCGTTGACTGGTTAAGTCAACAGTTTGAGAAGACCGACAGTTTGGGCGGAGGCCAAGCTAAACTAGGGACTGTTCATACTAGGTCAGAGGAGGACCGCTCTATCGCTGTGTTTACACACACACTCTAGGACACACATGCAAGACAAGCACACACAAACTATGATCCTCCTGACATCATAATTGGAGGGGAAATGCAAATGCCAATGGACTGGCTCTAATCAGGCTAATATGGACAAGAAGTTGTCTTGTTAATGTATCGTCAATTATAATAACCCATTTGGTGATTTCCGTCAGCCCTGTTGTTTTGAGTAATTGCCGATAGCAAACTTCTATTGCACTATGGGTGATGTTCTAGACGTTCCCCCCCCTCATAATCAATCTTTTGTCTTTGGAGGAAGACTTAACCAATGTCTGTACTGTGTTTAACTCATTTTGTGATACCATTTACAGCTGCGCTCAAATTTAATTTGTAAACCACTTTCAAATGACTGTGAGCCAACAACAATAATAAAATGCATACATACGGATCATTTTACCATAGTAAAGAAATTGCAGCAGGGAAATATTATCACTGTTGTGAAAGTTTCCGAACAGCCAAGCTGTCTGTTAGAGGAAATGTATTGGTGATGCATTTCATAGACAGAAACAGTTGTTGGGAGTCGACATCAGTACCCCCGTATAGCTGGATGAGTAATGTTCCTATGGAACTGAGCGTGGCGGGGCCGAGGTTCCTATGGAACTGAGGGGGGGGCCGAGGTTCCTATGGAACTGAGGGGGGGGGCGAGGTTCCTATGGAACTGAGGGGGGGGGGCGAGGTTCCTATGGAACTGAGGGGGGGGGGGGGGGGGGCGAGGTTCCTATGGAACTGAGGGGGGGGGGGGGGGGGGGGGCGAGGTTCCTATGGAACTGAGGGGGGGGCCGAGGTTCAGTCCATGAGTAATGCTAGGGCAATAATAGCTCAGTTCATACACTTGATTTCACACTGCACACATAGTGATGAGAGGATTGCTAGCAGGACAGGACAGAGGCTCACATTACATTATAGTAATTGATTCCCTTATTATTTTTTGCTCAGATAAGGGGATGATGAGATTATATTATAAAATCTGCTCTCCGGGTGACAGACTGACGGCTCAGGAAGGACCCTTCCTTCCTCTCTATAATCTCAATCCCAATCACATGAGGTCTCTGTAGAACTATGGAAATATGAGTTCCCTCCCTCCCGGGGTAATAGGATTCATAAAGATATGATGGAATTCTTATGAAGATATTTTCCCTTCAGTCTGCTGTCTAGTATCTGGGACCTTGGTGCTTCAGTCTGCTGTCTAGTATCTGGGACCTTGGTGCTTCAGTCTGCTGTCTAGTATCTGGGACCTTGGCGCTTCAGTCTGCTGTCTGTAGTATCTGGGACCTTGGTGCTTCAGTCTGCTGTCTGTAGTATCTGGGACCTTGGTGCTTCAGTCTGCTGTCTGTAGTATCTGGGACCTTGGTGCTTCAGTCTGCTGTCTGTAGTATCTGGGACCTTGGTGCTTCAGTCTGCTGTCTGTAGTATCTGGGACCTTGGTGCTTCAGTTTGCTGTCTGTAGTATCTGGGACCTTGGTGCTGTCTAGTATCTGGGACCTTGGTGCTGTCTAGTATCTGGGACCTTGGTGCTGTCTGTAGTATCTGGGACCTTGGTGCTGTCTGTAGTATCTGGGACCTTGGTGCTGTCTGTAGTATCTGGGACCTTGGTGCTGTCTGTAGTATCTGGGACCTTGGTGCTGTCTAGTATCTGGGACCTTGGTGCTGTCTAGTAACTGGGACCTTGGTGCTGTCTAGTATCTGGGACCTTGGTGCTGTCTGTAGTATCTGGGACCTTGGTGCTGTCTAGTATCTGGGACCTTGGTGCTGTCTAGTAACTGGGACCTTGGTGCTGTCTGTAGTAACTGGGACCTTGGTGCTGTCTGTAGTAACTGGGACCTTGGTGCTGTCTAGTATCTGGGACCTTGGTGCTGTGTAGTAACTGGGACCTTGGTGCTGTCTGTAGTAACTGGGACCTTGGTGCTGTCTAGTATCTGGGACCTTGGTGCTGTCTAGTAACTGGGACCTTGGTGCTGTCTAGTATCTGGGACCTTGGTGCTGTCTAGTATCTGGGACCTTGGTGCTGTCTGTAGTATCTGGGACCTTGGTGCTGTCTGTAGTATCTGGGACCTTGGTGCTGTCTGTAGTATCTGGGACCTTGGTGCTGTCTGTAGTATCTGGGACCTTGGTGCTGTCTAGTATCTGGGACCTTGGTGCTGTCTAGTATCTGGGACCTTGGTGCTGTCTGTAGTAACTGGGACCTTGGTGCTGTCTGTAGTAACTGGGACCTTGGTGCTGTCTAGTATCTGGGACCTTGGTGCTGTCTAGTAACTGGGACCTTGGTGCTGTCTAGTAACTGGGACCTTGGTGCTGTCTGTAGTATCTGGGACCTTGGTGCTGTCTGTAGTATCTGGGACCTTGGTGCTGTCTGTAGTATCTGGGACCTTGGTGCTGTCTGTAGTATCTGGGACCTTGGTGCTGTCTAGTATCTGGGACCTTGGTGCTGTCTGTAGTAACTGGGACCTTGGTGCTGTCTGTAGTAACTGGGACCTTGGTGCTGTCTAGTATCTGGGACCTTGGTGCTGTCTGTAGTATCTGGGACCTTGGTGCTGTCTAGTATCTGGGACCTTGGTGCTGTCTAGTATCTGGGACCTTGGTGCTGTCTGTAGTAACTGGGACCTTGGTGCTGTCTGTAGTAACTGGGACCTTGGTGCTGTCTGTAGTAACTGGGACCTTGGTGCTGTCTGTAGTAACTGGGACCTTGGTGCTGTCTGTAGTAACTGGGACCTTGGTGCTGTCTGTAGTAACTGGGACCTTGGTGCTGTCTGTAGTAACTGGGACCTTGGTGCTGTCTGTAGTAACTGGGACCTTGGTGCTGTCTGTAGTAACTGGGACCTTGGTGCTGTCTGTAGTAACTGGGACCTTGGTGCTGTCTGTAGTAACTGGGACCTTGGTGCTTGCCTTGTGGTGCAACTGACATACTGACTGGCCATTGAGTGATTCCTGGAGCAGTGGTTTAAACCTCATCCTGGCTGCTGGATTGACTGTATGGCTGGTGTTAGAACCCTTCATGTCTTCTAGATGGCCATGGGTAGTGATGTTCATGACTTCATTACCAGCAGTCTGTCACTTTTCTCAGTTGTGTGAAGATGTTTCTCTACCGTTTTCTCACAGCCCTCCCAGGAAATGAATGCAGAACATTAGCTATTTGAAGCACAGTGGCTCTTTGTGTGAACCCTTTGAAGCAATGAGGCTCTGCATGTGAACCATTAGTAACACTGCCATCTCCCTCTCTCTCTCTCGCCACAGTATCATCTCTAAGCACAAGGCGTTGGAGGGTCAGAGCCCGGGGTCAGTGGAGTACCAGGCCCTGCAGCTGGTGTCCAGCCTGGAGCACTACGGGGTGGAGTGGCACTGGGCCAGGGACGCAGAGGGACAGAGGCTGGCCATAGGGGTACGCCCTGAAGGCATCGCTGTCTGTAAAGAGGACTTGAGCCTGGTCAACAGGTAAATGAAGGGTCTTCACCATAACCAACTGCGCCATCTCTAGTGCAGTCAGAACACTGACATATCTTCCAAAACAATGTCACCAGAGCGCTTGGCATGTGGGTTGCATAGTGCACAATACACAATCTACTGTACATAGTTCAGATTGCCTCCAAGAAATATTCTACCTTTACTGTCCATAAATACTCTACCTTTACTGTCCATAAATACTCTACCTTTACTGTCCATAAATACTCTACCTTTACTGTACCGTCCATATGTATGAAGCGTAAAGTCCATCTGACCCGCTAACTTTACCTTCCAGGAAATCTGAGATTGTCATCATGCAACTTTAATTCTATATTTGTTTTATTATTGTGCGATAAGGTGTAATGTTACAGGATTTCAGGTGAAAGAATACTGTTTCTAAATTCAGTTTTTTTTTCATCCATTCTAGGATCAGCTATCCTATAATCCAAACAGCCACCCAGTCAGGGAAGAGTGTTTACCTGACGGTGACCAAGGATACCAGCGACAGTGTGGTTCTGCTATTCAAGCTGATCAGCAACCGGGCAGCAAGCGGACTGTACCGGGCCATCACTGAGACACACGCCTTCTACAGGCGAGTGGAGAGGGTTACCTTGTGGGAAGCCAGAACACAAATACATGGAGTCCAATTGTACACTCTGCATATAATCATCATACTGGATCTGTGGAGTTAGATTGGATCACCAACTGATCAAAGGCATTGTTGATCACATGTTCCATGATGAAAACCTAAGGGACTGACTTCTCCGCAAACCATTTGGTAGAGTTAAAATGAGAGCCTCTGAGTATAGTACAGACACATTGACAGGGCTTCACTGTCATGTTAATGTGTTGACCACATGTTTGTTTACACTACCATCCCCTACATGGTCTGTGATCACTTACTCACCTGACTCTACAACCTTCTGAAGACACAAAGAGTTCCTGAACCAGTCTGGCGTGACTTTATACTGCCTAGGGGGTGTCCACCAGTCAACCATTACACTTCCCCATTTCAGTCCAGTTAGGTATCATTCTCATCTCTTAAACGGTGGTGTTTCTGAAGACTCAACGTTCTGCTCTGTTTTATCATGGTTCTGCTCCCTGAATATGCATCCGGATCTGTAGTTGTACACATTCACTGAGACTGTGCTTTGGTCCTTAGTGTCGTCAACAAACTGCCTCGTCATCTACAGATTCACAGTGTGCTTTGGTCCTTAGTGTCGTCAACAAACTGCCTCATCTACAGATTCACAGTGTGCTTTGGTCCTTAGTGTCGTCAACAAACTGCCTCCTCATCTACAGATTCACAGTGTGCTTTGGTCCTTAGTGTCGTCAACAAACTGCCTCATCTACAGATTCACAGTGTGCTTTGGTCCTTAGTGTCGTCAACAAACTGCCTCCTCATCTACAGATTCACAGTGTGCTTTGGTCCTTAGTGTCGTCAACAAACTGCCTCCTCATCTACAGATTCACAGTGTGCTTTGGTCCTTAGTGTCGTCAACAAACTGCCTCATCTAGAGATTCACAGTGTGCTTTGGTCCTTAGTGTCGTCAACAAACTGCCTCCTCATCTACATATTCACAGTATGCTTTGGTCCTTAGTGTCGTCAACAAACTGCCTCGTCATCTACAGATTCACAGTGTGCTTTGGTCCTTAGTGTCGTCAACAAACTGCCTCATCTAGAGATTCACAGTGTGCTTTGGTCCTTAGTGTCGTCAACAAAATGCCTCCTCAACTACAGATTCACAGTGTGCTTTGGTCCTTAGTGTCGTCAACAAACTGCCTCCTCATCTACAGATTCACAGTGTGCTTTGGTCCTTAGTGTCGTCAACAAACTGCCTCCTCATCTAGAGATTCACAGTGTGCTTTGGTCCTTAGTGTCGTCAACAAACTGCCTCCTCATCTAGAGATTCACAGTGTGCTTTGGTCCTTAGTGTCGTCAACAAACTGCCTCCTCATCTAGAGATTCACAGTGTGCTTTGGTCCTTAGTGTCGTCAACAAACTGCCTCCTCATCTAGAGATTCACAGTGTGCTTTGGTCCTTAGTGTCGTCAACAAACTGCCTCCTCATCTACAGATTCACAGTGTGCTTTGGTCCTTAGTGTCGTCAACAAAATGCCTCCTCAACTACAGATTCACAGTGTGCTTTGGTCCTTAGTGTCGTCAACAAACTGCCTCATCTACATATTCACAGTGTGCTTTGGTCCTTAGTGTCGTCAACAAACTGCCTCCTCATCTACAGATTCACAGTGTGCTTTGACATGTCCTGATCTTGATGAAGCCATAGGCAGTACAGGACATGTCCTGATCTTGATGAAGCCGTAGGCAGTACAGGACATGAAGAGACAGTCTTAGTGTTGATATTAATTCAACTAAAAGTGCTTCTTCCTGGAAAATTGGATGTCAGCTGTTTTCAATTGTGCAATAGCAAAGATTGTCTTACAATAGTCACAAAGGACCATAGATTACCTCTCTATTGTGTGGGGGTTTTCACCACGTAATCCTCAGTTTGTGCAGATGTGCCTGTTCTGTAGAACCTACAGCAGTAACAGTGTCTGTCAGTGTAGAGGATTTCTACAGTCCCGTTCTGCTGTTGAACGTGATCAACCCACTTTAAAGGGTTTTGACTAGATGGTATACAGCTACGGACAGATTGGACTTTTTCTAGTAGGTTAGGAGAACTTACATAACAGGTTAGGAGAACTTACAGGATGTTAGGGTTAGCCAGAATGCAAATATTCTCCCAGACTCAAACATGCAACATTTTTACCTTAGCTATATACCATTTAACCACAACCCTTGTATAGGTTTAGAGCCAAAAGAGATATGGAGAAACATTGATTTGAAAATAGTGTCTAACATTCAGTTGACAGATGAACACAGAATGAGATTGATTCTTCATCCTCATGACTTCCTGGTTAGTAATGTCTTCCTCTCTCCTCCCAGGTGTGACACGGTGACCAGTGCGGTGATGATGCAGTACAGCCGTGACTTCAAGGGTCACCTGGCGTCTCTCTTCCTCAACGAGAACATCAACCTGGGCAAGAAGTACGTCTTCGACATCCGACGCACCTCCAAGGAGGTCTACGACTACGCACGCCGGACGCTCTACAACGCCGGCATCATGGCGGCGGGCGGCGAGAGGACGCCGTCGGGGCGCAGTCCGCTGCGTGGCCAGGAGGGGCTGGGAGAGGACTGTGGGAGCTGTCAGCAGAGCAGGGCGCTGCTGGAGAGACTAGAGAAGCTCAGAGAGGCTCTGCTGTGTATGCTGTGCTGTGTGGAGGAGATTGACTCAGCCTTCTGCCCCTGTGGACACATGGTGTGCTGCCAGACCTGCGCAAACCAACTACAGGTAAAGAGACCCAGATAGAAGTGACTACTTGTAATTGGTTGAAAATGATCTCAACACACATGTTAATTCCTGCATGGTGGTCTTGGCTCCATTGAGAAGCTACTACCAATCAATGATAGAGAAGGACTCCAGAAAACATTTTCATCTCTGCACATTCATTTAGTTGTTGATGGTTTTTGGTCAAGTCGACCGTTGGTCAAGACATTTGGATGCCACCACTTCCGTCAACCCCCAGAATACTCAGCTGTCTCACTAGGTTTAAATGTCTTCCCATTCTCATCTTTCACGAGGCCCTATTTCAGCTTGGTCTTAATACACTACAGCAGTAGGACAGAAACACATCCCGTCCTTTGTGCCATTGTAGGAAAGACCACTTGGGAAGGAAGGAAGCTGTTGAGGAGTATTGGAACCTAGCCACAGTCTGTGTTAGTGGTGGTTGTCCAGACTCTGTGGTTCTAGCTGTGTAATACCATGAGTGTCAGAGCGTTCTGATTCCAGGAGAATACTTGACTTTTCTCCTGAGTCACTCTCCTCACTTTTAAGGCTTTTAAAAAAACGATCCAGTGTTTTGCTCATGCAGCTAACCTGATTGTCCCACCCACTAATCTCCTAAATGTGCCCAACTTTGCTTGAACTGCCGTCTCAGATGGCGAATTAGTGGCTGTGGATTAAAGCTGCCGGCAGCAGGCCAACAAATCTCTATTCCATTAAATCCACAAGGAAACGTGTCATGTGATGGCTAGGCCCAAACACATTGAGAGGAGAGGGAGAGGACAGAAGATGTCCACCCCCCCCCCCCCCCAAAAAAAATGTACTCACTTTCTAAGATGGCCGCCCCCTTATAAAATACTTTTAACCATCTTCTACCATCTTCGTCTGAACAGAGTGTATCGTGGGTAATTTGATCTGGAGGTCCCGGTTGGTTAATTAACAGGCTTTTACGTGACTTCAATACAATTGACTGGCTAAATGAGAATGGAGTGCGTTTCCACTATCCCTGCTCCATCACTTTGACAGACTGGTTAGTATTGTTGGTCGGTGTTCTGGGTGTCTGAAATATGATTGGTTGGCTACCGGGTCCATTCTGCAGCCCAGGGCTGGTGGTGGTTCATGCTTTCTGTAGCATTGTGGATCTGCATGCACAACTCGACCTCTTAATGTGCTTACTGTCTACAGAATGTATTGTACCTGTCCTGTACCTCAAATGTTTTCTGTTCTTCCTTTGTCCGCTCCCCAGTCGTGTCCGGTGTGTCGGTCGGAGGTGGAACACGTGCAGCATGTCTACCTCCCCACCTGCACCAGTCTTCTGAACTTCACCACCACCACCTCTCACGATGGCGACGACAGCCCCGGCCCCATCCACAGAGCTATGTGTGGTCTAGGACACACCTGCCACACCAAGGACTACTGCAATACCAACAGCCAACACGACTCCAACAACATCTACCACACAGAGACATAAAACCACTTCACCACTCCCAGGCTGTGTACCAAATGGCTCCCTGGCACTACATGGGGATTAGGGTGCAGTTTGGGAAGCACCCCAGTCCACTTCCAACAGCATTGGGTTCTGTTGTGTTGTTTTCACCTTGCCACTCTACCTGACGGTGGTATTTTCTCCACTCCACACTGTCAATGATATGGATTATTTTTAAACCAATGATGGACTTGGGATTTTTTTTAATACTTCCCCTCCATTTTAGATTTAGGTTTATTGCGTATTATTATTTAGTTTTAATCTAATTTCATCAGTTGATCTGATCTGAATTAGTGGCGCTATTTTGATTTATTTCACCGTTTTTGATTGATTTTTTTCTCCATATTGGTCTACAGAACGTGAATTATCTATCAGGTTCATCACCTGCAGCATTTGTACAATATGAGGACGTTCTGTGTTCTAGGAGAGGAGTAAGGCAACGTAGATAGTCATTCAGTTTTAAACTTTCATTTACATTTTTAAACTGTTTCTTTTAAGCTTTGAGAATCTCATTTTATGGTTCTAATGGAGTGAAATGCGTTTCTTTTTTTATTTTTATTTTCCTGTTTAGTTGTTTGTTTTTCCATGTGGTTCCTATGGTTTCCATGCCAATGAGAAGTTATTTGAGGGGTAGGAAGCAGCCCGACCCTAGCACAGCACAGCATTCTGATTTAGAGATGGAATGTGTCCAAAATGGCATGCTATCCCTTATATGTTGTGCACTACTTTGGGCTCTGGTCAAAAGTAGTGCACTATATAGGGAACAGCATGTCATTTGGGATGCCGCTGTGGGTAAGTCTTGACGATAAGCCCAGTATTATTCTCTTCATGTGTAGCTGGGTTCTGGAACCAAACCAGAACTTTGACAGGGAAAGAGAAATGGTTGAATGACCCTCCCTTAGAAGAAAGACCCGATTCAAACGGAACTCCATGACTTCCATCCATTCATTATTTTATCCCATATGAACAGGAACCCGCAGAAATGCAGGTCCCCAAAAATAACATGTACTCAGTAAGTAATCTGTGATTTTATTTATTGCTAAGGCTGTTTTTCTAGCCTGATCCCAGATCTGTTTGTGTTGCATCACTAACCCAGACCATAGGAGTTATTTATACAACACAAACAGATCTGGGATCAGCCACTACTGTGTATTCTGTGATCAGTATTTCTGTTTTTATGTGGTCAACTAGTGAGTTCCTTATGATTTCATTATTAAAGGGTACTAGTCTATCAGTGCAATACTGGCTGCTTTTTGAAAAGCCTTTTTGATTTATTTCTTGTGTGGAATATATATATTTTTCTATCTACAATCACTTTACCAAGGAAGCTTCCCAAGTGAATTATCTGTAGGGTTTTGCCTTATTAATGTAGCAACATGGGTGTGTCTCCCAAATGGCACCCTATTCCTTACGTAGTGCACTACTTTTGACCATGGTCCATAGGATTCTGGTCAAAAGTAGTGCACTGAATAGGGTGCCATTTTGAGACTCACTCACATCGTGTTTTTGGTATGCATTATTTCTTTGCACAGACTTTCTTTGTTTTGAAAGATGATGAAGAATGTTTTCTTTATTGCTGGAACCGTTTGGCACATTGTCACTGCAGGGGCTTGATGGTTTTGTTCACTTTGTACAAGTAGGATTTGTTTCTGTTTTTTTGAAGCAAAAACCTATGCTCTGTAAATGTAGAAAGAAATTACTTTGGATCTTTTGTATGTTATTTCTTTGAATGAGAAAAGTGTTAATAAAGTTGTTTTTTTTAAACATTACTTTTCTGACTGAGTTTAAAAAAAACATTTTTTTAGTTAATCCTTTTTATTCATGGCTTTGACAGTGTTGATCTGAAGTTACCCTGGCAACACTCACATTCACTACTGCCAGTGGGGAAGTTCACAGTTGACAGGTCAGATAAAGATATGGGATTAAATGACGGGGTGCTTTGTGATTGAAGATTACTAAACTCATAAGGTCAAAGGTAATGCCTGCTATGCTTTTAATCAGATCTCAGTAAATGAATGATGGTGTTGCCTGTCATTAAAGTTTCTGTATGTTGATGTACTGATCATTTCATTATCAGAACGCATACAGTCAAATTACAGACATTACTGTTTACTAGTGATTCTTTTAGGATACGCTTTGCTTCACTGTGATTAAACAGTTTGGCGAGCGAGGGGAGGTGACCTCATACAACGTTGCAGAGTATTGATCCACTATCTGTATTGACAACACACACACACAGTGTCAGGCAACATCAATACTGTTAAAGAAACTCCAAGGACACTGATGACAGCTGGAACAGAGGGAGGGTCCTGAATGAGTAGTGAGGGTGACTGACTTTAAAGGCACAATCTGCAATATTTACAGCTGTTCGGTGGTCCATTCCATTAAGGATTCTTTAATATTTTTTTCAGAGCTGATCTGATTTGGTCAAAATACCAAAAATCTGGTCTGCCTGTGTGAACGCAGTTGAGGAGGCTGCCTTTTGTCGTGTCTAGCCACGAGGCCTTAGGCAGCCAGTAACCCAGATGCAGATAGAAACTTAATCTAGTACAGAGATGGGCAATTTTAGTCCTCAAGGGCCTGATTGGTGGCACACTTTTTCCTCCATCCCTAGCAAACAGGACTGGAGTTGCCCACCCTTGATCTAGTGTGTTCTGCTCTGTGACGCAGCAACAGTCATATCTGTCGCTGCCCTGTGACCATTACAGTGTGGTTGGTCTAAAGCATACAGGCAACATGTATTAGTGGTGTCAGAGAACAATGTTAAACTATAACAAGCTTGTGGGCATTATGTCTGACAATGAAAATATAATGTATGACAAAAGTGTTAATATCAGCATAAAACTATAATCTGTCTTTAAAATAATATAGAAGAAACACAAACATTACATGGCTTATTTTGTCCAAGAGTCCAATCAAAAATGTATTTAAGTGAAATGCTATATGATTGCATAAATTCCTCATTACATAACTGGCAGTAAAACACTATACTGTAGGCTTACACAATGAGTGGCAACATGTACTACGTGACATATTAGGGAGTGGTTAACACAGAGAACAGGAGAGAGAGAGAGTAAAGAGGGAGGTTATCAGAGAGAGGAAAGGGGGAGGTTATCAGAGAGAGGAAAGGGGGAGGTTATCAGAGAGAGGAAAGAGGGAGGTTATCAGAGAGAGGAAAGAGGGAGGTTATAAGAGAGAGGAAAGAGGGAGGTTATAAGAGAGAGGAAAGAGGGAGGTTATAAGAGAGAGGAAAGAGGGAGGTTATCAGAGAGAGGAAAGAGGGAGGTTATAAGAGAGAGGAAAGAGGGAGGTTATCAGAGAGAGGAAAGAGGGAGGTTATCAGAGAGAGGAAAGAGGGAGATTATAAGAGAGAGGAAAGGGGGAGGTTATCAGAGAGAGGAAAGAGGGAGGTTATCAGAGAGAGGAAAGAGGGAGGTTATCAGAGAGAGGAAACAGGGAGGTTATAAGAGAGAGGAAAGAGGGAGGTTATCAGAGAGAGGAAACAGGGAGGTTATAAGAGAGAGGAAAGAGGGAGGTTATCAGAGAGAGGAAAGAGGGAGGTTATCAGAGAGAGGAAAGAGGGAGGTTATCAGAGAGAGGAAAGAGGGAGGTTATCAGAGAGAGGAAAGAGGGAGGTTATCAGAGAGAGGAAAGAGGGAGGTTATCAGAGAGAGGAAACAGGGAGGTTATAAGAGAGAGGAAAGAGGGAGGTTATCAGAGAGAGGAAAGAGGGAGGTTATCAGAGAGAGGAAAGAGGGAGGTTATCAGAGAGAGGAAAGATGGAGGTTATCAGAGAGAGGAAAGGGGGAAAACGAGAGTTCGCGAGAGAGAAGTAAACTAGAGATCCGGTAGTCTAATAATCCATGTGTAGTCATTATTTTTATAATCCATCCAACTTTCACCTCTGTTGAGTTTATAGTCTCAAAGTTCTCTTCAGACTCTCATGGCTAGTCAGAGATGGGTTTCACCTCTGTTGAGTTTATAGTCTCAAAGTTCTCTTCAGACTCTCATGGCTAGTCAGAGATGGGTTTCACCTCTGTTGAGTTTATAGTCTCAAAGTTCTCTTCAGACTCTCATGGCTAGTCAGAGATGGGTTTCACCTCTGTTGAGTTTATAGTCTCAAAGTTCTCTTCAGACACTCATGGCTAGTCAGAGATGGGTTTCACCTCTGTTGAGTTTATAGTCTCAAAGTTCTCTTCAGACACTCATGGCTAGTCAGAGATGGGTTTCACCTCTGTTGAGTTTATAGTCTCAAAGTTCTCTTCAGACACTCATGGCTAGTCAGAGATGGGTTACAAGGGCTTAGGCATCAGTAGTTTAACTCACAGGCCCATGCAGAGAAAGAGGCTGGAGGTTTCAGTGTAAATGTAATGCATTTAATTGCATGCAACTCCTTGATGGTTGGTGAGTTCAAGTCCTCTCAGGGTTTTAGTTAGAAAAAGTGTTCAGTTTAGAATGTACATTTTGTACCAAAAGATAAAAGGGTTCTAACTCCTTGATGAGAGTTCTATTTAGAACACTTAGATTAGAAGATTGAAGGTGTTCTAGGTAGACGCCTTAATAAAGGGTTCTACGTAGAACCATTTATAAAGGGTTCTAGGTAGAACCATTTACAGGGGGGTTCTAGGTAAAACCATGTGCAGAGGGTTCTAGGTAGAACCATTTACAGAGGATTCTAGGTAGAACATTTTGCAGAGGGTTTTACCTAGAACCATTAAGGGTACCCCTATCGGGACAAGCTTCTATGGTTCTAGTTAGCACCCTTTTTTTCTACGAGTATAGTTGTTGTTCTCAGAAAGAGAGTGGCATTACAGAAAGAGAACAATATTTTAAAAAACATGAAGTGAACAACTAACATTCCTTCCTTTAATATACATACTTCCATGTCTTTCTAGCCAACTTATTAAAGACTTCATTACTTTTCACTTATAGATACTTGGTCTACGTCTGAAATGACATGCTATGGCCTGTATAGTGCAGTGTGTACTATAATAGTAGATAGCCGTGGAACCTTGCTTATGGAAGGTGTTCTAGAAGAAGAATCAAATTCAAAGCAGGAAACAACCTGGCCAGTACATCAGGAGACGCGGAGGAGGCCGTAGGAGGGCAACAACCCAGCAGCAGGACCGCTACCTCCGCCTTTGTGCAAGGAGGAGCACTGCCAGAGCCCTGCAAAATGACCTCCAGCAGGCAACAAATGTGCATGTGTCAGCATAAGGTCTCACAAGGGCCCTCTCTATGACTGCATGTCAGTGACACAGTAACGTCTTTCCTCTGTGTTATTCTCTAACACGAGAATGGAGTTTGGAGGGAAAGACATAAAAGACTTATTTTCTATTTATTGCAGTGATACACAGGAATAAAGTGGTAAAGAAACAGTGGGTATAACCTAATACAATAACAGGTAACTAGATGGGTATAACCTAATAAAATAACAGGTAACTAGATGGGTAAACCCTAATATAAAAACAGGAAACTAGATAAGTAAACCCTAATGTGAAAACACACTTCAATGTAATAGGTAGGTAAGCCCTTTCATAAAATAAAAAAGTGGGTAACATTGAGTTTTATTGAGGTCACCCTCCCTCCATACATGCAGCAATGGTGACCCCCACTTGAACTTTCACCTACAGGCAATATCTATCTATCTCTCCAGTGTCATAAAATCTAACAATGTATTACACAGTAGACACAGAGGCAGACCTGACGCCTCATCTTCAGCTCCAACATGCTGACACAGGTTCTTATGGTGGACATTCTGTAACACAGACTGCCCCACTTCTAATTGAATATTGCATAAGACATGGGCTGACTGGCTTATCTTGCTGACTTATCAATGCAGGGCAGTGTGTTGCTGTGTCTCTGTCTCCTGATAAGGAACAATAAGAGGGTTATACTGTACAAGGGGTCAAAGATGAGTTGACTATACAATGATGTGAAAAAGTATTTACCCCTTTAACATTTTCTCAACTTTGGAATATTTTAGATACTGCTTAAGTATGTATGCAATTAAGTATGTAAGTATGTAATTATTGTGTTATTTGTAAACTCAGGTTCCTTTTATCTAATATTAGGTTTTGGTTGAAAATCTATTTATTTTTTATTTCACCTTTATTTAAAACCTCTTTGGGCTAGGTGGGACGCTAGCGCCCCACCTCGACAACATCCGGTGAAATTGCAGAGTGCGGAATTCAAAATACAAAAATCGTAATATTAAACATTCATGAAAATACAAGTGTCTTACATCGTTTAAAAGCTTAACTTCTTGTAATCCAGCCACTTTATCAGATTTCAAAAAGGCTTTACGGCAAAAGCATACCATTCGATTATCTGAGGAAAGCGCCCCGTGTACACCAGTATTAAAAACATTGTCCAAACCAGCAGAGGCATCACAAAAATCAGAAATAGCGATAAAATAAATAACTTACCTTTGAAGATTTTTCTCTGTTTGCAATCCCAAGGGTCCCAGCTACACAACAAATGGGTGTTTTGTTCGATAAAGTCCTTTATATCCCATAAAAGTCAGTTTAGTTGGCGCGTTTGATTCAGTAATCCACCCGTTCCAGTCGTTCAACATGCAGACAAAGCAATCCCAAATTTACCGGTAAACTTCATCCAAACAAGGTAAACAACGTTTCTAATCAATCCTCAGGTACCCTAATATGTAAATAAACAATCAAATTTAAGACTGAATGTAGTATGTTCAATACCGGAGATAAATAACGAAGTGCGCGTCCTCATCCACGTGCGCATCCTCATCCACGTGCGCCACAAGACTACAGTCAAAATGAGAGCCACCTTGAAAAACTACAACTACTAACTCATTTTTCAAAAACCAGCCTGAAACCCTTTCTGAATACTGTTGACATCTAGTGGAAGCAATAGGAACTACAATCTGGGAGGATTTCCTTTGAATATTCCATAGACAAGCATTTGAATGGCCTGTGACCTAAAAAAAACACTTTCTGGATGGATTGACCTCGGGTTTTCGCCTGCCAAATCACTTCTGTTATACTCACAGACATTATTTTAACAGTTTTGGAAACTTCAGAGTGTTGTCTATCCAATGCTACCAATTACGCTACCAATGCTACCAATATACACATATCCTAGCTTCTGGGCCTGAGAAACAGGCAGTTTGCTTTGGGCACGCCAGTCTTCCGAACTTCCGAATACTGCCCCCTAGCCTTAAGAAGTTTTAACCAGGTTGGCCAGTTGAGAACAAGTTCTCATTTACAACTGCGACCTGGCCAAGATAAAGCAAAGCAGTGCGGCACAAACAACACAGCGTTACACATGGGATAAACAAACATACAGTCAATAACACAACAGAAAAGTCTATATCCAGTGAGTGCAAATGTAGTAAGATTAGGGAGGTAAGGCAATAAATAGGCCATAGTGGCAAAATAATTACAATTTAGTAATTAAACAATGGAGTGATAGATGTGCAGAAGATGAATGTGCAAGTAGAGATACTGGGGTGCAAAAGAGCAAACAAATAAATACCAGTATGGGGATGAGGTAGTTGGGTGGGCTATTTACAGATGGGCTCTGTACAGGTGCAATGATCGGTAAGCTGCTCTGACAGCTTACAGGCATACAGGTCGCAGTGGTGGGTAGTATATGGGGCTTTGGTGACAAAACGGATGGCACTGTGATTGACTACATCCAATTTGCTGAGTAGAGTGTTGGAGGCTATTTTGTAAATGACATCACCGAAGTCAAGGATCGGTAGGATAGTCAATTTTACAAGGGTATGTTTGGCAGCATGAGTGAAGGATGCTTTGTTGCGAAATAGGAAGCCGATTCTAGATTTAATTTTGGATTGGAGATGCTTAATGTGAGTCTGGAATGAGAGTTTACAGTCTAACCAGACACCTAGGTATTTGTAGTTGTCCAAATATTCTAAGTCAGAACCATCCAGAGTAGTGATGCTAGATGGGCGGGCAGCGATTGGTTGAAGACCATGCATCTGATAACATTCAGTATCAAAAATATTAAAAATAGAGAAAATCAGAAAGGGGGCAAATACTTTTTCACAGGACTGTATATGCTTTAGGTTATCACAGTTATCGCTGTGAGGTTATCACAGCTATCACTGTTATCGCTGTGAGATTATCACAGTTATCACAGTTATCGCTGTGGGATTATGACAGTTATCGCTGTGAGGCAATCACAGCTATCACAGTTATTAATGTGGGATTATCACAGGTAACACAGTTATCGCTGTGGGATTATCACAGTTATCGCTGTGAGGTTATCACAGTTATCATAGTTATCGCTGTGGGATTATCACAGTTATCGCCGTTATCGCTGTGAGGTTATCACAGTTTTATGGAGAGGAGAGTTTAGATAAAGTTCAAACCTGGATTTTGAAAATGTACCTGGAATATTACTAAGCCATATCACAAAGTTCAGTACCCCGCTGTACCAAAACACAGGGCATAAGGCTGTACCTGTACCAAAACACAGGGCATAAGGCTGTCTCTGCACCAAAACACAGGGCATAAGGCTGTCACTACCAAAACACAGGGCATAAGGCTGTACCTGTACCAAAACACAGGGCATGAGGCTGTCACTGTACCAAAACACAGGGCATAAGGCTGTCACTGTACCAAAACACAGGGCATAAGGCTGTACCTGTACCAAAACATAGGGCCTAAGGCTGTACCTGTAACAAAACACAGGGCATAAGGCTGTACCTGTACCAAAACACAGGGCATAAAGCTGTACCTGTACCAAAACACAGGGCATGAGGCTGTCACTGTACCAAAACACAGGGCATGAGGCTGTCACTACCAAAACACAGGGCATGAGGCTGTCACTGTACCAAAACACAGGGCCTAAGGCTGTAACTGTACCAAAACACAGGGCATGAGGCTGTCACTGTACCAAAACACAGGGCATGAGGCTGTCACTGTACCAAAACACAGGGCATAAGGCTGTACCTGTACCAAAACACAGGGCATAAGGCTGTCTCTGTACCAAAACACAGGGCATAAGGCTGTCTCTGTACAAAAACACAGGGCATAAGGCTATACCTGTACCAAGAAACAGGGCATAAGGATGTCACTCTACCAAAACACAGGGCATAAGGCTGTCACTGTACCAAAACACAGGGCATAAGGCTGTCACTGTACCAAAACACAGGGCATAAGGCTGTCACTGTACCAAAACACAGGGCATAAGGCTGTCACTGTACCAAAACACAGGGCATAAGGCTGTCACTGTACCAAAACACAGGGCATAAGGCTGTCTCTGTACCAAAACACAGGGCATAAGGCTGTCTCTGTACCAAAACACAGGGCATGAGGCTGTACCTGTACCAAAACACAGGGCATGAGGCTGTACCTGTACCAAAACACAGGGCATAAGGCTGTAACTGTACCAAAACACAGGGCATAAGGCTATACCTGTACCAAAACAGGGCATAAGGCTGTACCTGTACCAAAACACAGGGCATAAGGCTGTAACTGTACCAAAACACAGGGCATAAGGCTGTCACTGTACCAAAACACAGGGCATAAGGCTGTCACTGTACCAAAACACAGGGCATAAGGCTGTCACTACCAAAACACAGGGCATAAGGCTGTACCTGTACCAAAACACAGGGCATAAGGCTGTACCTGTACCAAAACACAGGGCATAAGGCTGTACCTGTACCAAAACACAGGGCATAAGGCTGTCACTGTACCAAAACACAGGGCATAAGGCTGTCACTGTACCAAAACACAGGGCATAAGGCTGTACCTGTACCAAAACACAGGGCATGAGGCTGTCACTGTACCAAAACACAGGGCATAAGGCTGTTACTGTACCAAAACACAGGGCATAAGGCTGTACCTGTACCAAAACACAGGGCATAAGGCTGTACCTGTACCAAAACACAGGGCATAAGGCTGTACCTGTACCAAAACACAGGGCATAAGGCTGTTACTGTACCAAAACACAGGGCATAAGGCTGTCACTGTACCAAAACACAGGGGATAAGGCTGTACCTGTACCAAAACACAGGGCATAAGGCTGTACCTGTACCAAAACACAGGGCATAAGGCTGTCTCTGTACAAAAACACAGGGCATAAGGCTGTCTCTGTACAAAAACACAGGGCATAAGGCTGTCTCTGTACAAAAACACAGGGCATAAGGCTGTACCTGTACCAAAACACAGGGCATAAGGCTGTCACTCTACCAAAACACAGGGCATAAGGCTGTCACTGTACCAAAACACAGGGCATAAGGCTGTACCTGTACCAAAACAGGGCATAAGGCTGTACCTGTACCAAAACACAGGGCATGAGGCTGTCTCTGTACCAAAACACAGGGCATGAGGCTGTCACTACCAAAACACAGGGCATGAGGCTGTCACTACCAAAACACAGGTTATAAGGCTGTCACTGTACCAAAACAGGGCATAAGGCTGTACCTGTACCAAAACACAGGGCATGAGGCTGTACCTGTACCAAAACACAGGGCATAAGGCTGTACCTGTACCAAAACACAGGGCATAAGGCTGTCACTGTACCAAAACACAGGGCATAAGGCTGTCACTGTACCAAAACACAGGGCATAAGGCTGTCACTACCAAAACACAGGGCATAAGGCTGTACCTGTACCAAAACACAGGGCATAAGGCTGTCACTACCAAAACACAGGGCATGAGGCTGTCACTACCAAAACACAGGGCATGAGGCTGTCACTACCAAAACACAGGTTATAAGGCTGTCACTGTACCAAAACACAGGGCATAAGGCTGTACCTGTACCAAAACACAGGGCATAAGGCTGTCTCTGTACAAAAACACAGGGCATAAGGCTGTCTCTGTACAAAAACACAGGGCATAAGGCTGAACCTGTACCAAAACACAGGGCATAAGGCTGTCACTGTACCAAAACACAGGGCATAAGGCTGTACCTGTACCAAAACACAGGGCATAAGGCTGTCACTGTACCAAAACACAGGGCATTAGGCTGTCACTGCACCAAAACACAGGGCATAAGGCTGTCTCTGTACCAAAACACAGGGCATAAGGCTGTACCTGTACCAAAACACAGGGCATAAGGCTGTCACTGTACCAAAACACAGGGCATAAGGCTGTACCTGTACCAAACCACAGGGCATAAGGCTGTCTCTGTACCAAAACACAGGGCATAAGGCTGTACCTGTACCAAAACACAGGGCATAAGGCTGTACCTGTACCAAAACACAGGGCATAAGGCTGTCTCTGTACCAAAACACAGGGCATAAGGCTGTAACTGTACCAAAACACAGGGCATAAGGCTGTACCTGTACCAAAACACAGGGCATAAGGCTGTCTCTGTACCAAAACACAGGGCATAAGGCTGTAATTGTACCAAAACACAGGGCATAAGGCTGTCTCTGTACCAAAACACAGGGCATAAGGCTGTAACTGTACCAAAACACAGGGCATAAGGCTGTCACTGTACCAAAACACAGGGCATAAGGCTGTCACTGTACCAAAACACAGGGCATGAGGCTGTCACTACCAAAACACAGGGCATGAGGCTGTATTTCCTTAGCTATTGTGACCCCTTCTGGCCATAGTGAGTATGTTCTCAAGTACAATTTGTGTGTGTTGTAGAATGTAGGGGGAGGTCCTTGTGGGGTTCACCATTCCTATCCGCCATGTCTCATTCCAGACATGGTCCATCTGAAAGTAATGAACACGTTGTGAAATTTGCTAATATTTTAGCACTGTTCCTCCGTGAGAATCAAACTCAAGCAATGCTGTACCAACTGAGAACCAGACTCTCCTTATCTATTCTTCTCTCCTCAATTCTCTCTCTCTCTCTCTCCTCAGTTCTCTCTCTCTCCCTCTCTCTCTCTCTCCCTCCCTCTCTCTCTCTCTCCCTCTCTCTCTCTCTCTCTCTCTCTCTCTCTCTCTCTCTCTCTCTCTCTCTCTCTCTCTCTCTCTCTCTCTCTCTCTACTGGGCTATACTATACCGGGCTATACTATACTGGGATATACTCTACCGGACTATACTCTACTGGACTATACTGGGCTATACTATACTGGGATATACTCTACCGGACTATACTCTACTGGACTATACTGGGCTATACTATACTGGGCTATACTATACCAGACTATACTATGCCGGGCTATACTATACTGGACTATACTATACTGGACTATGCTCTACCGGACTATAGTATACTGGACTATACTGGACTATACAATGCTGGACTATACTCTACTGGACTATACTATACTGGGCTATACTATACCAGACTATACTATGCCGGACTATACTATACTGGACTATGCTCTACCGGACTATAGTATACTGGACTATACTGGACTATACAATGCTGGACTATACTCTACTGGACTATACTATACTGGGCTATACTATACCAGACTATACTATGCCGGACTATACTATACTGGACTATGCTCTACCGGACTATAGTATACTGGACTATACTGGACTATACAATTCTGGACTATACTCTACTGGACTATACTCTACTGGACTATGCTCTACCGGACTATAGTATACTGGACTATACTGGACTATACAATTCTGGACTATACTATACTGGACTATACTCTACTGGACTATACAATTCTGGACTATACTCTGCTGGACTATAGTATACTGGTTGCGAGAATGCCACGAGTGTGCAAAGCTGTGATCAAGACAAAGGGTGGCTATTTGAAGAATCTCAAATATAAAATATATTTTGATTTGTTAAACACTTTTTTGGATAGTACATGATTTTATATGTGTTATTTCATAGTTGTGATGTCTTCACTATTATTCTATAATGTAGAAAATAGTAAAAAAAAATAAAGAAAAACCTTTGAATGAGTAGGTGTTCTAAAACTTTTGACCGGTAGTGTATGTTTACAAGATGTGTGTGCTTAATCTGCCCGCACAAGCAACGTCTGCGGCTGCCACAGCTGCTGCGCCCACTCCACTGAGAGAGACGGAGGTGAAAGGGAGAACAACAAAGGATAGGGGAGAGCGAGGGTGAAGGAGAAAGAGAAGGAGATTCCAGGGGGGCTGGGAGGGCGACCATACACTATAAATCCGCTCCTGGAGGTTGCGGTCTGGGGCTTGGTGCCTACGAAAAACACAACAGCCTGCTGCCTCAGAATAACCTCCTCAATGATCCTCCATAACCCAGGAACCATGCCTCGTGTAGACACAGACCTCAAACTGGACTTTACGGATGTCCTGTTCAGACCCAAGAGAAGCAGTCTGAAGAACAGGTCAGAGGTTGGCCTGGAGGTGGCTGGGGGACTGGGGAACTGGGGGTAGGGGGCTGGGGGTAGGGGACAGGGGGCTTGGGGTAGGGGACAGGGGGCTGGGGGACTGGGAACTGGGAGTAGGGGACTGGGGGTAGGGGACAGGGGGCTGTGGGTAGGGGACAGGGGGTAGGGGACAGGGGGTAGGGGACAGGGGGTGGGGGACAGGGGGTAGGGGACTGGGGGTAGGGGACTGGGAGTAGGGGACAGGGGGTAGGGGACAGGGGGTATGGGACTGGGATTAGGAGAGAGGGGGTAGGGGACAGGGGGTATGGGACAGGGGGCTGTGGGTAGGGGACAGGGGGTAGGGGACAGGGGATAGGGGGCTGGGGGTAGGGGACTGGCAGTAGGGGACAGGGGACTGTGGGTAGGGGACAGGGGGTAGGGGACAGGGGGTATGGGACAGGGGGTAGGGGACTGGGGGTATGGGACAGGGGGTAGGGGACTGGGGGTAGGGGACTGGGGGTAGGGGACAGGGGGTAGGGGACAGGGGGTAGGGGACAGGGGGTAGGGGACAAGGGGTAGGGGACAGGGGGTAGGGGACAAGGGGTTAGGGGACTGGGGGTAGGGGACAGGGGGTAGGGGACAGGGGGTAGGGGACAAGGGGTAGGGGACTGGGGGTAGGGGACAGGGGGTAGGGGACAGGGGGTAGGGGACAAGGGGTAGGGGACTGGGAGTTGTGGATCGTGTTCCTCTGGGTTCGCTGTGTGCTGTTTGTTTGTACCCCTGGCATTATTACAGGGAACATCTTGTGATCTAGTTGTAGTGGCTGGTATTGATTTATTGGCTAAAGTGTATCACAATAAGGAAGACTTGTCATAGTACTTGATTCCTTTGAGAGAGTGTTTGCTTGAGTACAGTGTCTGTATACGTGAGTTGTATAAGACCAAGAAAGAGAGGGAGGGATTCAAGGGAGTGAGTGACCTTCTCATGGTGAAGGAGACAAAGGTTTGGTTCAGAGGTTACTGTGTGTCAAGGCAGTGGGCATCACGAGACAGGAGGATGTTTCTCAGAACATCTAAATGCTTAATGTCAGTGAGAACACATTTCACCAACAGACGGCCTACCGGGATAACACAGAGACACACAAAACATTTAATAACCACCTCCAGGGGCCAGCACACGTGATATGCTACATTAGTATCTCCTGTAGAGTATCAGACACACTGGAGTGTACCATGGAGTGTACCATGGAGTGTAATATGGAGTGTACCATGGAGTGTAATATGGAGTGTACCATGGAGTGTAAAATGGAGTGTAACATGGAGTGTACAATGGAGTGTAATATGGAGTGTAACATGGAGTGTACCATGGAGTGTACCATGGAGTGTACCATGGAGTGTAATATGGAGTGTACCATGTAGTGTAGCATGGAGTATAATACGGAGTGTAATATGGAGTGTAACATGGAGTGTACCATGGAGTGTAACATGGAGTGTAATGTGAAGTGTAACATGGAGTGTAATATGGAGTGTAACATGGAGTGTACCATGGAGTGTAACATGGAGTGTAATATGGAGTGTAACGTGGAGTGTAACGTGGAGTGTTATATGGAGTGTAACATGGAGTGTAACATGGAGTGTAATATTGAGTGTAACATGGAGTGTACCACGGAGTGTTATATGGAGTGTAACATGGAGTGTACCATGGAGTGTAACATGGAGTGTAATATGGAGTGTAACTTGGAGTGTAACGTGGAGTGTTATATGGAGTGTAACATGGAGTGTAACATGGAGTGTAATATTGAGTGTAACATGGAGTGTACCATGGAGTGTTATATGGAGTGTAACATGGAGTGTACCATGGAGTGTAACATGGAGTGTAATATGGAGTGTAACGTGGAGTGTAACGTGGAGTGTTATATGGAGTGTAACATGGAGTGTAACATGGAGTGTAATATTGAGTGTAACATGGAGTGTACCATGGAGTGTTATATGGAGTGTAACATGGAGTGTAACATGGAGTGTAACGTGGAGTGTAACATGGAGTGTAACATGGAGTGGAACGTGGAGTGTAACATGGAGTGTAACATGGAGTGTAATATTGAGTGTAACATGGAGTGTAACGTGGAGTGTTATATGGAGTGTAACATGGAGTGTAACATGGAGTGTAATATTGAGTGTAACATGGAGTGTACCATGGAGTGTAACATGGAGTGTAACATGGAGTGTAACATGGAGTATAACGTGGAGTGTAACATGGAGTGTAACATGGAGTGTAACATGGAGTGTAACATGGAGTGTAATGTGAAGTGTAACATGGAGTGTAACATGGAGTGTAACATGGAGTGTAATGTGAAGTGTAACATGGAGTGTAACATGGAGTGTAACATGAAGTGTAACATGGAGTGTAACATGGAGTGTAACATGGAGTGTAATGTGAAGTGTAACATGGAGTGTAACATGGAGTGTAACATGGAGTGTTTCATGGAGTGTAACGTGGAGTGTAACATGGAGTGTAATGTGAAGTGTAACATGGAGTGTAATGTGAAGTGTAACATGGAGTGTAACATGGAGTGTAACATGGAGTGTTTCATGGAGTGTAACATGGAGTGTAACGTGGAGTGTAACATGGAGTGTAACATGGAGTGTAACATGGAGTGTACCATGGAGTGTACCATTAAGTGTAATATGGAGTTTACCATGAAGTGTACCATTAAGTGTAACATGGAGTGTAACATGGAGTGTACCATGGAGTGTACCATTAAGTGTAACATGGAGTGTAATATGGAGTGGTCCATGGAGTGTAACATGGAGTGTAATATGGAGTGTACCATTAAGTGTAACATGGAGTGTAATATGGAGTGTACCATGGAGTGTACCATTAAGTGTAACATGGAGTGTACCATGGAGTGTAACATGGAGTGTAATATGGAGTGTACCATGGAGTGTAACATGGAGTGTAATATGGAGTGTACCATGGAGTGTAACATGGAGTGTACCATTAAGTGTAACATGGAGTGTACCATGGAGTGTAACATGGAGTGTACCATTCAGTGTAACATGGAGTGTACCATGGAGTGTAACATGGAGTGTAATATGGAGTGTACCATGGAGTGTAACATGGAGTGTAATATGGAGTGTAACATGGAGTGTACCATGGGGTGTAACATGGAGTGTAATATGGAGTGTAACATGGAGTGTAATATGGAGTGTAACATGGAGTGTAACATGGAGTGTACCATGGAGTGTAACATGGAGTGTACCATGGAGTGTACAATGGAGTGTAATATGGACTGTACCATGGAGTGTAACATGGAGTGTACCATTAAGTGTACCATTAAGTGTAATATGGAGTGTACCATGGAGTGTACCATTAAGTGTAACATGGAGTGTACCATGGAGTGTACCATGGAGTGTAACATGGAGTGTAACATGGAGTGTACCATGGAGTGTAACATGGAGTGTAACATGGAGTGTAACATGGAGTGTAACATGGAGTGTAACATGGAGTGTACCATAGAGTGTAACATGGAGTGTAACATGGAGTGTAACAGGGAGTGTACCATGGAGTGTAACATGGAGTGTAACATGGAGTGTAACATGGGGTGTAACATGGAGTGTAACATGGAGTGTACCATGGAGTGTACCATGGAGTGTAACATGGAGTGTAACATGGAGTGTAACATGGGGTGTAACATGGAGTGTAACATGGAGTGTACCATGGAGTGTACCATGGAGTGTAGCATGGAGTGTAACATGGAGTGTACCATGGAGTGTTCCATGGAGTGTAACATGGAGTGTACCATGGAGTGTAACATGGAGTGTAACATGGAGTGTAACATGGAGTGTTCCATGGAGTGTAACATGGAGTGTAACATGGAGTGTTCCATGGAGTGTTCCATGGAGTGTAACATGGAGTGTACCATGGAGTGTAATATGGAGTGTAACATGGAGTGTTCCATGGAGTGTAACATGGAGTGTACCATGGAGTGTAACATGGAGTGTACCATGGAGTGTAACATGGAGTGTAATATGGAGTGTAACATGGAGTGTAATATGGAGTGTACCATGGAGTGTAACATGGAGTGTAACATGGAGTGTAACATGGAGTGTACCATGGAGTGTACCATGGAGTGTACCATGGAGTGTAACATGGAGTGTACCATGGAGTGTACCATGGAGTGTAACATGGAGTGTAATATGGAGTGTAATATGGAGTGTAACATGGAGTGTAATATGGAGTGTACCATGGAGTGTACCATGGAGTGTACCATGGAGTGTACCATGGAGTGTAACATGGAGTGTAACATGGAGTGTACCATGGAGTGTACCATGGAGTGTAACATGGAGTGTAACATGGAGTGTACCATGGAGTGTACCATGGAGTGTAACATGGAGTGTACCATGGAGTGTACCATGGAGTGTAATATGGAGTGTAATATGGAGTGTACCATGGAGTGTAATATGGAGTGTAACATGGGGTGTAACATGGGGTAAGCATCTTTTTTTAGCCCTTTTGTTCCAAGTTTTCAGTCATTCAGTGCCTGCAGCCAGTCAGCTCAGCTGTAGTATCTAACTGTCTGTATGGACAGCCTACTGGTTGATTCAGCGTCTGCCTTGTGACACACTGTTTACAGCTGACCTCCACTACACATGTTTTTATTTTATTTTTACTTCATCTTTATTTAACCAGGTCGGCCAGTTGAGAACACGTTTTAATTTACAACTGCGACCTGGCCAAGATAAAGCAAAGCAGTGCGACAAAAACAACAACACAGAGTTACACATGGAATAAACAAGCGTACAGTCAATAATACAATACAAAAAAAAGAAAGTCTATATACAGTGTGTGCAAATGGCGTGAGTATTGCTACTACTGTTGACACTTTCGCTCAGCGCTTGTATGTTTTACACCCTCTCTTTTTTACATCAGTGGAAAAAAATGATAATTTAACACAGACTTCAGTATTGAATGTATGGATGAACATGATCACGTACACATAGAGATCTACAGACATGCACTAGTACTGTGGATTGGACATCCTGCAGCAGAACAGGAAGACTGCAGTAACAGTAGAGATCAGTGTTTAGATGTGAAAGGAGATGGCAGTAGCCTATTGATCTATATGATGCTGTATGGCATAGGATTAGATGCTGAAGTTGAGACTCCCTTCCCTCCCTTCCCTCCCCTTCCCTCCCTCCTTCACTCCCTCTTTCGCTCCCTTCCCTCCCTCTTTCCCTTCCTCCCTCCCTCCCTCCCCTCCCCTTCCCTCCCTCATTCACTCCCTCTTTCGCTCCCTTCCTTCCCTCCCTCTTTCCCTTCCTCCCTCCCTCCCTCCCCTCCCCTTCCCTCCCTCCTTCACTCCCTCTTTCGCTCCCTTCCCTCCCTCTTTCAATTCCTCCCTCCCTCCCCTCCCCTTCCCTCCCTCCTTCACTCCCTCTTTCGCTCCCTTCCCTCCCTCTTTCAATTCCTCCCTCCCTCCCCTCCCCTTCCCTCCCTCCTTCACTCCCTCTTTCGCTCCCTTCCCTCCCTCTTTCAATTCCTCCCTCCCTCCCCTCCCCTTCCCTCCCTTCTTCACTCCCTCTTTCGCTCCCTTCCCTCCCTCTTTCAATTCCTCCCTCCCTCCCCTCCCCTTCCCTCCCTCCTTCACTCCCTCTTTCGCTCCCTTCCCTCCCTCTTTCCCTTCCTCCCTCCCTCCCTCCCCTCCCCTTCCCTCCCTCCTTCACTCCCTCTTTCGCTCCCTTCCCTCCCTCTTTCCCTTCCTCCCTCCCTCCCTCCTTCACTCCCTCTTTCGCTCCCTTCCCTCCCTCTTTCCCTCCCTTCCCTTCCTCTTTCCCTCCCTCCTTCCCTCCCTCGACAAGAGACACCACAACACTACATAAAGAGAGACCTAATACAACAACACATCATGGCAGCAACACAACATGACAACACAGCATGGCAGCAACACAACATGTCAACAATATGGTAGCAACACAGCATGGTAGCAACACAGCATGGTAGCAACACAACATGACAACAACATGGCAGCAACACAACATGGTAGCAACACAACGTGGTAGCAACACAACATGACAACATGACAGCAACACAACATGACAACAACATTGCAGCAACACAACATGGTAGCAACACAATGTGGTAGCAACACAACATGACAACAACATGGCAGCAACACAACATGGTAGCAACACAATGTGGTAGCAACACAATGTGGTAGCAACACAACATGACAACAACATGGCAGCAACACAACATGGTAGCAACACAATGTGGTAGCAACACAACATGACAACATGACAGCAACACAACATGACAACAACATGGCAGCAACACAACATGGTAGCAACACAATGTGGTAGCAACAAAACATGACAACAACATGGCAGCAACAAAACATGGCAGCAACACAACATGGTAGCAACACAACACATGGTACAAACATTATTGGGCACAGACAGCACAAAGGGCAAGAAGGTAGATACATCAATAGATCATGCAAAACAGCCACAAGTATCAGTAGGAGTGTCCATGATTGAGTCTTTGAATGTAGAGATGGAGATAAAACTGTCCCGTTTGAGTATCTTTTTTGCAGCTCGTTCCAGTCGCTGCAGCGAACTGAAAAGAGGAGCGACCCAAGGAAGTGTGTGCTTTGGGGACCTGTGTGTGTGTGTGTGTGTGTGTGTGTGTGTGTGTGTGTGTGTGTGTGTGTGTGTGTGTGTGTGTGTGTGTGTGTGTGTGTGTGTGTGTGTGTGTGTGTGTGTGTGTGTGTGTGTGTGTGTGTGTGTGTGCAGGCTGGCAACGTTGTGACAGCGGAGATGGTGGAGGAGCTCATTCTCTCTGGCGCTGACATCATCAAAGTGGGCATTGGGCCAGGTGGGTGCGTCAGTCTAAGTGTTCCCCCTGGCAAGGTGGGTGCATCAGTCTAAACCTTCCCTCCAGGGGCCAGGTGGGTGCATCAGTCTAAACCTTCCCCCAGGGGCCAGGTGGGTGCATCAGTCTAAACCTTCCCCCAGGGGCCAAGTGGGCGCATCAGTCTAAACCTTCCCTCCAGGGGCCAGGTGGGTGCATCAGTCTAAACCTTCCCCCAGGGGCCAGGTGGGTGCATCAGTCTAACCTTCCCCCCAGGGGCCAAGTGGGTGCATCAGTCTAAACCTTCCCTCCAGGGGCCAGGTGGGTGCATCAGTCTAAACCTTCCCCCAGGGGCCAGGTGGGTGCATCAGTCTAAACCTTCCCCCAGGGGCCAGGTGGGTGCATCAGTCTAAACCTTCCCCCAGGGGCCAGGTGGGTGCATCAGTCTAACCTTCCCCCCAGGGGCAAAGTGGGCGCATCAGTCTCAACCTTCCCCCCAGGGGCCAGGTGGGTGCATCAGTCTAAACCTTCCCCCCAGGGGCCAGGTGGGTGCATCAGTCTAAGTGTTCCTCCCTCGGAGGCAAGGAGATTGTCCACATCTGTTCCATCTTTACACACACACACCAAGCTCACTAACTGCTTGGGGCAATAAGCAAAGCCATTGAATCAACTCTTTAACGTAGCATGAAGGGATGATGCAGCAACCAGGGTGAGGAATCACAATATGACATCTATCTGTAATAATGAATGACCTTCATGTCCAGGGTCAGTGTGAACCTCTTCATGTTCAGGGTCAGTGTGAACCTCTTCATGTTCAGGGTCAGTGTGAACCTCTTCATGTTCAGGGTCAGTGTGAACCTCTTCATGTTCAGGGTCAGTGTGAACCTCTTCATGTTCAGGGTCAGTGTGAACCTCTTCATGTCCAGGGTCAGTGTGAACCTCTTCATGTCCAGGGTCAGCGTGTACCACCCGTATCAAGACTGGGGTGGCTACTCCCAACTTAGCGATGTCATCGAGTCTGCAAACTCCACCCACGGCCTCAAAGCCTTTCACACACACACACACGCACGCACGCACACACGCACGCACGCACGCACGCACGCACGCACGCACGCACGCACGCACACACACACACACACACACACACACACACACACACACACATTTACTTGTCGTGTGGTTGGGTCAGGGAACAATTAAGTACAGGAAGTGAAGCTGTTTGAGATACAGTATTTTTCTCTTTGTTAGTATTGTAGAAACAGCCATAACAAACCCATATGGCCTCTGTAGCAACGCTTAAAGGGCTGTATTTCTCCTGCAACAGTGTGTCACCATGCAAAGGAAGGAAGCAGGGTGTCACTATGTAAAGGAAGGAAGCAGGGTGTCACTATGTAAAGGTAGGAAGCAGGGTGTCACCATGCAAAGGAAGGAAGCAGGGTGTCACTATGTAAAGGTAGGAAGCAGGGTGTCACCATGCAAAGGAAGGAAGCAGGGTGTCACTATGTAAAGGTAGGAAGCAGGGTGTCACCATGCAAAGGAAGGAAGCAGGGTGTCACTATGTAAAGGTAGGAAGCAGGGTGTCACTATGTAAAGGAAGGAAGCAGGGTATCACCACGCAAAGGAAGGAAGCAGGGTGTCACTATGTAAAGGTAGGAAGCAGGGTGTCACCATGCAAAGGAAGGTAGCAGGGTGTCACTATGCAAAGGAAGGAAGCAGGGTGTCACTATGTAAAGGAAGGAAGCAGGGTGTCACCACGCAAAGGAAGGAAGCAGGGTGTCACCACGCAAAGGAAGGAAGCAGGGTGTCACTATGCAAAGGAAGGAAGCAGGGTATCACCATGTAAAGGAAGGAAGCAGGGTGTCACTATGCAAAGGAAGGAAACAGGGTATCACCATGTAAAGGAAGGAAGCAGGGTGTCACTATGCAAAGGTAGGAAGCAGGGTGTCACTATGCAAAGGAAGGAAGCAGGGTGTCACTATGCAAAGGTAGGAAGCAGGGTGTCACTATGCAAAGGAAGGAAGCAGGGTGTCACTATGTAAAGGTAGGAAGCAGGGTGTCACTATGTATAGGAAGGAAGCAGGGTGTCACCACGCAAAGGAAGGAAGCAGGGTGTCACCATGTAAAGGAAGGAAGCAGGGTGTCACCACGCAAAGGAAGGAAGCAGGGTGTCACTATGCAAAGGAAGGAAGCAGGGTGTCACCACGCAAAGGAAGGAAGCAGGGTGTCACCACGCAAAGGAAGGAAGCAGGGTGTCACTATGCAAAGGTAGGAAGCAGGGTGTCACCATGTAAAGGAAGGAAGCAGGGTGTCACTATGCAAAGGAAGGAAGCAGGGTATCACCATGTAAAGGAAGGAAGCAGGGTGTCACTATGCAAAGGAAGGAAGCAGGGTGTCACCATGCAAAGGAAGGAAGCAGGGTGTCACCATGCAAAGGAAGGAAGCAGGGTGTCACTATGCAAAGGAAGGAAGCAGGGTGTCACCATGCAAAGGAAGGAAGCAGGGTGTCACCATGCAAAGGAAGGAAGCAGGGTGTCACCATGCAAAGGAAGGAAGCAGGGTGTCACCATGCAAAGGAAGGAAGCAGGGTGTCACTATGCAAAGGTAGGAAGCAGGGTGTCACTATGCAAAGGAAGGAAGCAGGGTGTCACTATGTAAAGGTAGGAAGCAGGGTGTCACTATGTATAGGAAGGAAGCAGGGTGTCACCACGCAAAGGAAGGAAGCAGGGTGTCACCATGTAAAGGAAGGAAGCAGGGTGTCACCACGCAAAGGAAGGAAGCAGGGTGTCACTATGCAAAGGAAGGAAGCAGGGTGTCACCACGCAAAGGAAGGAAGCAGGGTGTCACCACGCAAAGGTAGGAAGCAGGGTGTCACTATGCAAAGGAAGGAAGCAGGGTATCACCATGTAAAGGAAGGAAGCAGGGTGTCACTATGCAAAGGTAGGAAGCAGGGTGTCACCATGCAAAGGAAGGAAGCAGGGTGTCACCACGCAAAGGAAGGAAGCAGGGTGTCACTATGCAAAGGTAGGAAGCAGGGTGTCACTATGCAAAGGAAGGAAGCAGGGTATCACCATGTAAAGGAAGGAAGTAGGGTGTCACTATGCAAAGGAAGGAAGCAGGGTGTCACTATGCAAAGGTAGGAAGCAGGGTATCACCACGCAAAGGAAGGAAGCAGGGTGTCACTATGCAAAGGTAGGAAGCAGGGTATCACCACGCAAAGGAAGGAAGCAGGGTATCACCATGCAAAGGAAGGAAGCAGGGTGTCACCACGCAAAGGAAGGAAGCAGGGTGTCACTATGCAAAGGTAGGAAGCAGGGTGTCACTATGCAAAGGAAGGAAGCAGGGTGTCACCACGCAAAGGAAGGAAGCAGGGTGTCACCATGCAAAGGAAGGAAGCAGGGTGTCACCACGCAAAGGAAGGAAGCAGGGTGTCACTATGCAAAGGAAGGAAGCAGGGTGTCACCATGCAAAGGAAGGAAGCAGGGTGTCACCACGCAAAGGAAGGAAGCAGGGTGTCACCACGCAAAGGAAGGAAGCAGGGTGTCACTATGCAAAGGTAGGAAGCAGGGTGTCACTATGCAAAGGAAGGAAGCAGGGTATCACCATGTAAAGGAAGGAAGCAGGGTGTCACTATGCAAAGGTAGGAAGCAGGGTGTCACCATGCAAAGGAAGGAAGCAGGGTGTCACCACGCAAAGGAAGGAAGCAGGGTGTCACTATGCAAAGGTAGGAAGCAGGGTGTCACTATGCAAAGGAAGGAAGCAGGGTATCACCATGTAAAGGAAGGAAGTAGGGTGTCACTATGCAAAGGAAGGAAGCAGGGTGTCACTATGCAAAGGTAGGAAGCAGGGTGTCACTATGCAAAGGTAGGAAGCAGGGTATCACTATGCAAAGGAAGGAAGCAGGGTGTCACTTTGCAAAGGAAGGAAGCAGGGTGTCACTATGTAAAGGAAGGAAGCAGGGTGTCACCACGCAAAGGAAGGAAGCAGGGTGTCACTATGCAAAGGAAGGAAGCAGGGTGTCACCATGTAAAGGAAGGAAGCAGGGTGTCACCATGCAAAGGAAGGAAGCAGGGTGTCACCACGCAAAGGAAGGAAGCAGGGTGTCACTATGCAAAGGAAGGAAGCAGGGTGTCACTATGCAAAGGAAGGAAGCAGGGTATCACCATGTAAAGGAAGGAAGCAGGGTGTCACTATGTAAAGGAAGGAAGTAGGGTGTCACCATGTAAAGGAAGGAAGCAGGGTGTCACCATGTAAAGGAAGGAAGCAGGGTGTCACTATGCAAAGGAAGGAAGTAGGGTGTCACCATGTAAAGGAAGGAAGTAGGGTGTCACCATGTAAAGGAAGGAAGCAGGGTGTCACCATGTAAAGGAAGGAAGCAGGGTGTCACTATGCAAAGGAAGGAAGCAGGGTATCACCATGTAAAGGAAGGAAGCAGGGTGTCACCATGTAAAGGAAGGAAGCAGGGTGTCACCATGTAAAGGAAGGAAGCAGGGTGTCACTATGCAAATGAAGGAAGCAGGGTATCACCATGTAAAGGAAGGAAGCAGGGTGTCACCATGTAAAGGAAGGAAGCAGGGTGTCACCATGTAAAGGAAGGAAGCAGGGTGTCACTATGCAAAGGAAGGAAGCAGGGTATCACCATGTAAAGGAAGGAAGCAGGGTGTCACTATGCAAAGGTAGGAAGCAGGGTGTCACCACGCAAAGGAAGGAAGCAGGGTGTCACCATGTAAAGGAAGGAAGCAGGGTGTCACCATGCAAAGGAAGGAAGCAGGGTGTCACCATGCAAAGGAAGGAAGCAGGGTGTCACCATGCAAAGGAAGGAAGCAGGGTGTCACCACGCAAAGGTAGGAAGCAGGGTGTCACTATGCAAAGGAAGGAATCAGGGTGTCACCATGCAAAGGAAGGAAGCAGGGTGTCACCATGCAAAGGAAGGAAGCAGGGTGTCACCATGCAAAGGAAGGAAGCAGGGTGTCACCATGCAAAGGAAGGAAGCAGGGTGTCACTATGCAAAGGAAGGAAGCAGGGTATCACCATGCAAAGGAAGGAAGCAGGGTATCACCATGCAAAGGAAGGAAGCAGGGTGTCACCATGTAAAGGAAGGAAGCAGGTGTCACTATGCAAAGGTAGGAAGCAGGGTGTCACCATGTAAAGGAAGGAAGCAGGGTGTCACTATGTATAGGAAGGAAGCAGGGTGTCACTATGTATAGGAAGGAAGCAGGGTGTCACCACGCAAAGGTAGGAAGCAGGGTGTCACTATGCAAAGGTAGGAAGCAGGGTGTCACTATGCAAAGGTAGGAAGCAGGGTGTCACTATGTAAAGGTAGGAAGCAGGGTGTCACTATGCAAAGGAAGGAAGCAGGGTGTCACTATGTAAAGGAAGGAAGCAGGGTGTCACTATGTAAAGGTAGGAAGCAGGGTGTCACTATGTATAGGAAGGAAGCAGGGTGTCACTATGTAAAGGAAGGAAGCAGGGTGTCACTATGCAAAGGAAGGAAGCAGGGTGTCACCATGCAAAGGAAGGAAGCAAGGTGTCACTATGCAAAGGAAGGAAGCAGGGTGTCACTATGTATAGGAAGGAAGCAGGGAGTCACTATGTATAGGTAGGAAGCAGGGTGTCACTATGTAAAGGTAGGAAGCAGGGTATCACTATGCAAAGGAAGGAAGCAGGGTATCACCATGTAAAGGAAGGAAGCAGGGTGTCACTATGCAAAGGTAGGAAGCAGGGTGTCACTATGTAAAGGTAGGAAGCAGGGTATCACTATGCAAAGGAAGGAAGCAGGGTGTCACTATGCAAAGGAAGAAAGCAGGGTGTCACCATGTAAAGGAAGGAAGCAGGGTGTCACTATGCAAAGATAGGAAGCAGGGTGTCACTATGTATAGGAAGGAAGCAGGGTGTCGCCATGCAAAAGTAGGAAGCAGGGTGTCACTATGCAAAGGTAGGAAGCAGGGTGTCACTATGTATAGGAAGGAAGCAGGGTGTCACCATGTAATGGTAGGAAGCAGGGTGTCACTATGTAAAGGTAGGAAGCAGGGTATCACTATGCAAAGGAAGGAAGCAGGGTGTCACTATGTAAAGGAAGGAAGCAGGGTGTCACTATGCAAAGGTAGGAAGCAGGGTGTCACTATGTATAGGAAGGAAGCAGGGTGTCGCCATGCAAAAGTAGGAAGCAGGGTGTCACTATGCAAAGGTAGGAAGCAGGGTGTCACTATGTATAGGAAGGAAGCAGGGTGTCACCATGTAAAGGAAGGAAGCAGGGTGTCACTATGCAAAGGTAGGAAGCAGGGTGTCACTATGCAAAGGAAGGAAGCAGGGTGTCACTATGCAAAGGAAGGAAGCAGGGTGTCACCATGTAAAGGAAGGAAGCAGGGTGTCACTATGCAAAGGTAGGAAGCAGGGTATCACCATGTAAAGGAAGGAAGCAGGGTGTCACTATGTAAAGGTAGGAAGCAGGGTATCACTATGCAAAGGAAGGAAGCAGGGTGTCACTATGTAAAGGAAGGAAGCAGGGTGTCACTATGCAAAGGTAGGAAGCAGGGTGTCACTATGTATAGGAAGGAAGCAGGGTGTCGCCATGCAAAAGTAGGAAGCAGGGTGTCACTATGTAAAAGTAGGAAGCAGGGTGTCACTATGCAAAAGTAGGAAGCAGGGTGTCACTATGCAAAGGAAGGAAGCAGGGTGTCACTATGCAAAGGTAGGAAGCAGGGTGTCACTATGCAAAGGAAGGAAGCAGGGTGTCACTATGCAAAGGAAGGAAGCAGGGTGTCACTATGCAAAGGTAGGAAGCAGGGTATCACTATGCAAAGGAAGGAAGCAGGGTGTCACTATGCAAAGGAAGGAAGCAGGGTGTCACTATGCAAAGGAAGGAAGCAGGGTGTCACTATGCAAAGGAAGGAAGCAGGGTGTCACTATGCAAAGGAAGGAAGCAGGGTGTCACTATGTATAGGAAGGAAGCAGGGTGTCACTATGTAAAGGAAGGAAGCAGGGTGTCACTATGCAAAGGTAGGAAGCAGGGTGTCACTATGCAAAGGTAGGAAGCAGGGTGTCACTATGTATAGGAAGGAAGCAGGGTGTCGCCATGCAAAAGTAGGAAGCAGGGTGTCACTATGCAAAGGTAGGAAGCAGGGTGTCACTATGCAAAAGTAGGAAGCAGGGTGTCACTATGCAAAGGTAGGAAGCAGGGTGTCACTATGCAAAAGTAGGAAGCAGGGTGTCACTATGTAAAGGAAGGAAGCAGGGTGTCACTATGCAAAGGAAGGAAGCAGGGTGTCACTATGCAAAGGAAGGAAGCAGGGTGTCACTATGCAAAAGAAGGAAGCAGGGTGTCACTATGTAAAGGAAGGAAGCAGGGTGTCACTATGCAAAGGTAGGAAGCAGGGTGTCACTATGTAAAGGAAGGAAGCAGGGTGTCACTATGCAAAGGTAGGAAGCAGGGTGTCACTATGTATAGGAAGGAAGCAGGGTGTCGCCATGCAAAAGTAGGAAGCAGGGTGTCACTATGCAAAGGTAGGAAGCAGGGTGTCACTATGCAAAAGTAGGAAGCAGGGTGTCACTATGCAAAGGTAGGAAGCAGGGTGTCACTATGCAAAAGTAGGAAGCAGGGTGTCACTATGCAAAGGTAGGAAGCAGGGTGTCACTATGCAAAAGTAGGAAGCAGGGTGTCACTATGTAAAAGTAGGAAGCAGGGTGTCACCATGTATAGGAAGGAAGCAGGGTGTCACTTTTCAAAGGTAGGAAGCAGGGTGTCACTATGTATAGGAAGGAAGCAGGGTGTCGCCATGCAAAAGTAGGAAGCAGGGTGTCACTATGCAAAGGTAGGAAGCAGGGTGTCACTATGCAAAAGTAGGAAGCAGGGTGTCACTATGTAAAAGTAGGAAGCATGGTGTCACTATGCAAAAGTAGGAAGCAGGGTGTCACCATGCAAAAGTAGGAAGCAGGGTGTCACTATGTAAAAGTAGGAAGCATGGTGTCACTATGCAAAAGTAGGAAGCAGGGTGTCACCATGCAAAGGAACGAAGCAAACACCATGATTTGATACTATAAATACAAACCATTATTGAAATTGCAAAGTAATAAAACCACATTACAATCTAATAGGTTGGAGAACACCAATTGATTTATTTGTTTATGAACCTGTCCATGGCTTGTTGCAGTTAGGCTTCCCATCTTCATCTACGCTGGCATGGTGAGGACGGAGGAATGCAGGCGGGACACGACCGGTGCCTGAGTGAGGTCGTCCAGACGGATGGAAAGAAAGGTCAAGCTGTTCTATGGGTTGAGCTCTGACACTGCCATGAAGAAACACGTAGGGGGTGACCAAGTACACAGTCACCTACAGTCAGTCCATATGGACTGTCTGTTAAAGGACCTGTTGAATGGAACTGTGAGGGGGCCTGCTGTGAACCTGTTGAATGGAACTGTGAGGGGGCCTGCTGTGAACCTGTTGAATGGAACAGTGAGGGGGCCTGCTATTGACCTGTTGAATGGAACTGTGAGGGGGCCTGCTATTGACCTGTTGAATGGAACTGTGAGGGGGCCTGCTGTGAACCTGTTGAATGGAACTGTGAGGGGGCCTGCTATGAACCTGTTGAATGGAACTGTGAGGGGGGCTGCTATTGACCTGTTGAATGGAACTGTGAGGGGGCCTGCTATGGACCTGTTGAATGGAACTGTGAGGGGGCCTGCTATGGACCTGTTGAATGGAACTGTGAGGGGGCCTGCTATTGACCTGTTGAATGGAACTGTGAGGGGGCCTGCTATGGACCTGTTGAATGGAACTGTGAGGGGGCCTGCTATGGACCTGTTGAATGGAACTGTGAGGGGGCCTGCTGTGAACCTGTTGAATGGAACTGTGAGGGGGCCTGCTATGAACCTGTTGAATGGAACTGTGAGGGGGCCTGCTATTGACCTGTTGAATGGAACTGTGAGGGGGCCTGCTAGGGACCTGTTGAATGGAACTGTGAGGGGTCCTGCTGTGAACCTGTTGAATGGAACTGTGAGGGGTCCTGCTATGGACCTGTTGAATGGAACTGTGAGGGGGCCTGCTATTGACCTGTTGAATGGAACTGTGAGGGGGCCTGCTATGGACCTGTTGAATGGAACTGTGAGGGGGCCTGCTGTGAACCTGTTGAATGGAACTGTGAGGGGGCCTGCTATGAACCTGTTGAATGGAACTGTGAGGGGGCCTGCTATGGACCAGTTGAATGGAACTGTGAGGGGGCCTGCTATGGACCAGTTGAATGGAACTGTGAGGGGGCCTGCTATGGACCAGTTGAATGGAACTGTGAGGGGTCCTGCTATGAACCTGTTGAATGGAACTGTGAGGGGTCCTGCTGTGAACCTGTTGAATGGAACTGTGAGGGGGCCTGCTATGAACCTGTTGAATGGAACTGTGAGGGGGCCTGCTATGGACCTGTTGAATGGAACTGTGAGGGGGCCTGCTATGGACCTGTTGAATGGAACTGTGAGGGGGCCTTCTATGGACCTGTTGAATGGAACTGTGAGGGGGCCTGCTATGGACCTGTTGAATGGAACTGTGAGGGGGCCTGCTTAAAAGGATTTGTAATCATGATCAGTAACATCCCTTGAATGTTGTCTCATCAGATACGTACACTGAGTTGGTGCTGATGTTCTCCTCTCCCTCTGCGGGGCGTCAGAAGGTCGGACGGTGGATGTTCCCTACAGAGGAGACGTAGAGAACAGCATCAGAGATATCCTGGGGGACCTCCGCTGATATCTGGTGGTGTCTGATACTGGTGGTGTCTGATATCTGGTGGTGTCTGTTATCTGGTGGTGTCTGATTTCTGGTGGTGTCTGTTATCTGGTGGTGTCTGATATCTGGTGGTGTCTGATATCTGGTGGTGTCTGCTATCTGGTGGTGTCTGATATCTGGTGGTGTCTGATATCTGGTGGTGTATGTTATCTGGTGGTGTCTGATATCTGGTGGTGTCTGATATCTGGTGGTGTCTGATATCTGGTGGTGTCTGATATCTGGTGGTGTCTGATATCTGGTGGTGTATGTTATCTGGTGGTGTCTGATATCTGGTGGTGTCTGATACTGGTGGTGTCTGATATCTGGTGGTGTCTGATATCTGGTGGTGTCTGATATCTGGTGGTGTCTGATACTGGTGGTGTCTGATATCTGGTGGTGTCTGTTATCTGGTGGTGTCTGATACTGGTGGTGTCTGATATCTGGTGGTGTCTGTTATCTGGTGGTGTCTGATATCTGGTGGTGTCTGATGTCTGGTGGTGTATGATACTGGTGGTGTCTGATATCTGGTGGTGTCTGATATCTGGTGGTGTCTGATATCTGGTGGTGTCTGATATCTGGTGGTGTCTGATATCTGCTATCTGGTGGTGTCAGATATCTGGTGGTGTCTGATGTCTGGTGGTGTATGGTATCTGGTGGTGTCTGATGTCTAGTGGTGTCTGATATCTGGTGGTGTCTGATGTCTGGTGGTGTATGGTATCTGGTGGTGTCTGATATCTGGTGGTGGCTGCTATCTGGTGGTGTCTGATGTCTGGTGGTGTCTGCTATCTGGTGGTGTTTGATATCTGGTGGTGTCTGATATCTGGTGGTGTCTGCTATCTGGTGGTGTTTGATATCTGGTGGTGTCTGATATCTGGTGGTGTCTGATATCTGGTGGTGTCTGATATCTAGTGGTGTCTGATATCTGGTGGTGGCTGCTATCTGGTGGTGTCTGATATCTAGTGGTGTCAGACTTCTGGTGGTGTCTGATGTCTGGTGGTGTCTGCTATCTGGTGGTGTTTGATATCTGGTGGTGCTTGATATCTGCTCTTCTCTCCTCTCAAGCTGCCACTAACTCAGATGAATGATCCCAGGTATGATGCATACCAACGCTGTGCCAATTGTGCGCCGCCCTATGGGACTTTCAATCATGTCCAGATGTGATGCAGCATGGATGTGTGCATGTATGTGTATATTTATGTGTGCATGTGTGCACCTGGCACATGTGTGTGTGCATTAGTAGAATTACAATGAGTTAGCCAAGATTACAACGTTTTTTTGTTGAAATGGAAAGGTTCTCATGTTGTTTCTGGACGTAGAGGTTCATGGTAGTGATGTCTGGTGGTGTCTGCTATCTTGTGGTGTCAGATATCTGGTGGTGTCAGATATCTGGTGGTGTCTGCTATCTGGTGGTGTCAGATATCTGGTGGTGTCTGCTATCTGGTGGTGTCAGATATCTGGTGGTGTCTGGACATAGAGGTTCATGGAAGTGATGTCTGGTGGTGTCAGATATCTGGTGGTGTCAGATTTCTGGTGGTGTCTGGACATAGAGGTTCATGGAAGTGATGTCTGGTGGTGTCAGATATCTGGTGGTGTCTGGATGTAGAGGTTCATGGTAGTGATGTCTGCTGGCAGGAGAGCATTATTTCCACAGAACCTCTGTAGACCAAACAAGCCACAGATGTGTTGTCTACTGTACATTCCTCTCATAGTTACTGAAGAGTGCATCTGGAAAATGAGTGCTGCAGAATTTGTTTTGGGTTATGCAGACTGTGATCAAAAGGCCTGAACTTCCAATTGGCACTGTTCTTTTATTAGTACGTGTACAATAAAGCAATAGGAGGCCTGAAGAGGTGTGGTATATGGCGAATATACCACGGCTAAGGGCTGTTCTTATGCACGATGCAATGCGGAGTGCTAGGACACAGCCCTTAGCCGTGGTATATTGCCCATATACCACAACCCCCCGAGGTGCCTTAATGCCATTATAAACTGGTTACCAACATAATTAGAGCAGTAAAAATACATGTTTTGTCATACCCGTGGTATACGGTGAGATATACCACGGCTGTCAGCCAATCAGCATTCAGAGCTCGAACCAACCAGTTTATAATAAAACAATAAAGTAGTACTGGAATAAAGACTATCTTATTTTATCAAAAACAAATGTATTCACAACCTGGATCAAATATTGTTTTATTATTTGTTATAACAATGAAATACATTTGAACTAGAAAACCTGCAAGCACGATTAAAGAAATAAACATTGAATCCAAGAAACTTGAGACGAGTGTATCCTACAAATAGACACACCACAATTTCAATTGTAACCTTTATAAGATTTTTATATGAAAAGCTAGTGCAAGTACAATATTTTACACAAAATGCACGAATATGGAAACAAAAGAAAACAAGTACGGTTTTCTCTTTTCCAGATAACAGATAAAGCCTGTGCATTTTGTAAGGTTTTATATTTTACTGACTGAGGTTTAATATTTTACTGAATGAGGTTTTATATTTTACTGACTGAAGTTTTATATTTTACTGACTGAGGTTTTATATTTTACTGACTGAGGTTTAATATTTTACTGACTGAGGTTTTATATTTTACTGACTGAGGTTTTATATTTTACTGACTGAGGTTTAATATTTTACTGACTGAGGTTTTATATTTTATTGATTGAGGTTTAATATTTTACTGAATGAGGTTTTTTATATTTTACTGACTGAAGTTTTATATTTTACTGACTGAGGTTTTATATTTTACTGACTGAGGTTTAATATTTTACTGACTGAGGTTTTATATTTTACTGACTGAGGTTTTATATTTTACTGACTGAGGTTTTATATTTTACTGACTGAGGTTTAATATTTTACTGACTGAGGTTTTATATTTTACTGACTGAGGTTTAATATTTTACTGAATGAGGTTTTATATTTTACTGACTGAGGTTTTATATTTTACTGACTGAGGATTTATATTTTACTGACTGAGGTTTAATATTTTACTGACTGAGGTTTTATATTTTACTGACTGAAGTTTTATATTTTACTGACTGAGGTTTTATATTTTACTGACTGAGGTTTTATATTTTACTGACTGAGGTTTTATATTTTACTGACTGAGGTTTAATATTTTACTGACTGAGGTTTTATATTTTACTGACTGAGGTTTTATATTTTACTGACTGAGGTTTTATATTTTACTGACTGAGGTTTTATATTTTACTGAATGAGGTTTTATATTTTACTGACTGAGGTTTAATATTTTACTGACTGAGTAAGGTTTTATATTTTACTGACTGAGGTTTTATATTTTACTGACTGAGGTTTTATATTTAACTGACTGAGGTTTAATATTTTACTGAATGAGGTTTTATATTTTACTGACTGAGGTTTAATATTTTACTGAATGAGGTTTTATATTTTACTGACGGAGGTTTTATATTTTACTGACTGAGTAAGGTTTTATATTTTACTGACTGAGTAAGGTTTTATATTTTACTGACTGAGGTCTTATATTTTACTGACTGAGTAAGGTTTTATATTTTACTGACTGAGGTTTTATATTTACTGACTGAGGTTTTATATTTTATTGACTGAGGTTTTATATTTTACTGACTGAGGTTTTATATTTTACTGACTGAGGTTTTATATTTTACTGACTGAGTAAGGTATTATATTTACTGACTGAGTAAGGTTTTATATTTTACTGACTGAGGTTTTATATTTTACTGACTGAGGTTTTATATTTTACTGACTGAGGTTTTATATTTTATTGACTGAGGTTTTATATTTTACTGACTGAGGTTTTATATTTTACTGACTGAGGTTTTATATTTTACTGACTGAGGTTTTATATTTTACTGACTGAGGTTTTATATTTTACTGACTGAGGTCTTATATTTTACTGACTGAGGTTTTATATTTTACTGACTGAGGTTTTATATTTACTGACTGAGGTTTTATATTTTACTGACTGAGGTCTTATATTTTACTGACTGAGGTTTTATATTTTACTGACTGAGGTTTTATATTTTACTGACTGAGGTTTAATATTTTACTGAATGAGGTTTTATATTTTACTGACTGAGTAAGGTTTTATATTTTACTGACTGAGTAAGGTTTTATATTTTACTGACTGAGTAAGGTTTTATATTTTACTGACTGAGGTTTAATATTTTACTGACTGAGGTTTTATATTTTATTGACTGAGGTTTTATATTTTACTGACTGAGGTTTTATATTTTACTGACTGAGGTTTTATATTTTATTGACTGAGGTTTTATATTTTACTGACTGAGGTTTTATATTTTACTGACTGAGGTTTTATATTTTACTGACTGAGGTTTTATATTTTACTGACTGAGGTTTTATATTTTACTGACTGAGGTCTTATGTTTTACTGACTGAGGTTTTATATTTTACTGACTGAGGTTTTATATTTACTGACTGAGGTTTTATATTTTACTGACTGAGGTCTTATATTTTACTGACTGAGTAAGGTTTTATATTTTACTGACTGAGGTTTTATATTTACTGACTGAGGTTTTATATTTTATTGACTGAGGTTTTATATTTTACTGACTGAGGTTTTATATTTTACTGACTGAGGTCTTATATTTTACTGACTGACTGAGGTTTTATATTTTACTGACTGAGGTTTTATATTTACTGACTGAGGTTTTATATTTACTGACTGAGGTTTTATATTTACTGACTGAGGTCTTATTTTTTACTGACTGAGGTTTTATATTTTACTGACTAAGGTTTTATATTTTACTGACTGAGGATTTATATTTTACTGACTGAGGTTTTATATTTTACTGACTGAGGATTTATATTTTACTGACTGAGGTTTAATATTTTACTGACTGAGGTTTTATATTTTACTGACTGAAGTTTTATATTTTACTGACTGAGGTTTTATATTTTACTGACTGAGGTTTTATATTTTACTGACTGAGGTTTTATATTTTACTGACTGAGGTTTAATATTTTACTGACTGAGGTTTTATATTTTACTGACTGAGGTTTTATATTTTACTGACTGAGGTTTTATATTTTACTGACTGAGGTTTTATATTTTACTGAATGAGGTTTTATATTTTACTGACTGAGGTTTAATATTTTACTGACTGAGTAAGGTTTTATATTTTACTGACTGAGGTTTTATATTTTACTGACTGAGGTTTTATATTTAACTGACTGAGGTTTAATATTTTACTGAATGAGGTTTTATATTTTACTGACTGAGGTTTAATATTTTACTGAATGAGGTTTTATATTTTACTGACGGAGGTTTTATATTTTACTGACTGAGTAAGGTTTTATATTTTACTGACTGAGTAAGGTTTTATATTTTACTGACTGAGGTCTTATATTTTACTGACTGAGTAAGGTTTTATATTTTACTGACTGAGGTTTTATATTTACTGACTGAGGTTTTATATTTTACTGACTGAGGTTTTATATTTTACTGACTGAGGTTTAATATTTTACTGACTGAGGTTTTATATTTTACTGACTGAGGTTTTATATTTTACTGACTGAGGTTTTATATTTTACTGACTGAGGTTTAATATTTTACTGACTGAGGTTTTATATTTTACTGACTGAGGTTTAATATTTTACTGAATGAGGTTTTATATTTTACTGACTGAGGTTTTATATTTTACTGACTGAGGATTTATATTTTACTGACTGAGGTTTAATATTTTACTGACTGAGGTTTTATATTTTACTGACTGAAGTTTTATATTTTACTGACTGAGGTTTTATATTTTACTGACTGAGGTTTTATATTTTACTGACTGAGGTTTTATATTTTACTGACTGAGGTTTAATATTTTACTGACTGAGGTTTTATATTTTACTGACTGAGGTTTTATATTTTACTGACTGAGGTTTTATATTTTACTGACTGAGGTTTTATATTTTACTGAATGAGGTTTTATATTTTACTGACTGAGGTTTAATATTTTACTGACTGAGTAAGGTTTTATATTTTACTGACTGAGGTTTTATATTTTACTGACTGAGGTTTTATATTTAACTGACTGAGGTTTAATATTTTACTGAATGAGGTTTTATATTTTACTGACTGAGGTTTAATATTTTACTGAATGAGGTTTTATATTTTACTGACGGAGGTTTTATATTTTACTGACTGAGTAAGGTTTTATATTTTACTGACTGAGTAAGGTTTTATATTTTACTGACTGAGGTCTTATATTTTACTGACTGAGTAAGGTTTTATATTTTACTGACTGAGGTTTTATATTTACTGACTGAGGTTTTATATTTTATTGACTGAGGTTTTATATTTTACTGACTGAGGTTTTATATTTTACTGACTGAGGTTTTATATTTTACTGACTGAGTAAGGTATTATATTTACTGACTGAGTAAGGTTTTATATTTTACTGACTGAGGTTTTATATTTTACTGACTGAGGTTTTATATTTTACTGACTGAGGTTTTATATTTTATTGACTGAGGTTTTATATTTTACTGACTGAGGTTTTATATTTTACTGACTGAGGTTTTATATTTTACTGACTGAGGTTTTATTTTTTACTGACTGAGGTTTTATATTTTACTGACTGAGGTCTTATATTTTACTGACTGAGGTTTTATATTTTACTGACTGAGGTTTTATATTTACTGACTGAGGTTTTATATTTTACTGACTGAGGTCTTATATTTTACTGACTGAGGTTTTATATTTTACTGACTGAGGTTTTATATTTTACTGACTGAGGTTTAATATTTTACTGAATGAGGTTTTATATTTTACTGACTGAGTAAGGTTTTATATTTTACTGACTGAGTAAGGTTTTATATTTTACTGACTGAGTAAGGTTTTATATTTTACTGACTGAGGTTTAATATTTTACTGACTGAGGTTTTATATTTTATTGACTGAGGTTTTATATTTTACTGACTGAGGTTTTATATTTTACTGACTGAGGTTTTATATTTTATTGACTGAGGTTTTATATTTTACTGACTGAGGTTTTATATTTTACTGACTGAGGTTTTATATTTTACTGACTGAGGTTTTATATTTTACTGACTGAGGTTTTATATTTTACTGACTGAGGTCTTATGTTTTACTGACTGAGGTTTTATATTTTACTGACTGAGGTTTTATATTTACTGACTGAGGTTTTATATTTTACTGACTGAGGTCTTATATTTTACTGACTGAGTAAGGTTTTATATTTTACTGACTGAGGTTTTATATTTACTGACTGAGGTTTTATATTTTATTGACTGAGGTTTTATATTTTACTGACTGAGGTTTTATATTTTACTGACTGAGGTCTTATATTTTACTGACTGACTGAGGTTTTATATTTTACTGACTGAGGTTTTATATTTACTGACTGAGGTTTTATATTTACTGACTGAGGTTTTATATTTACTGACTGAGGTCTTATTTTTTACTGACTGAGGTTTTATATTTTACTGACTAAGGTTTTATATTTTACTGACTGAGGTTTTATATTTACTGACTGAGTAAGGTTTTATATTTTACTGACTGAGTAAGGTTTTATATTTTACTGACTGAGTAAGGTTTTATATTTTACTGACTGAGTAAGGTTTTATATTTTACTGACTGAGGTTTTATATTTACTGACTGAGGTTTTATATTTACTGACTGAGGTCTTATATTTTACTGACTGAGGTTTTATATTTTACTGACTAAGGTTTTATATTTTACTGACTGAGGTTTTATATTTACTGACTGAGTAAGGTTTTATATTTTACTGACTGAGTAAGGTTTTATTTTTTACTGACTGAGTAAGGTTTTATATTTTACTGACTGAGTAAGGTTTTATATTTTACTGACTGAGTAAGGTTTTATATTTTACTGACTGAGGTTTTATATTTTACTGACTGTGGTTTTATATATATACCCCTTGGGGTCCCCAGGACCTAGTTTGGGAAATGCTGGGCTAGCCAATACTGCACAATATTTCCATACAATAGAGCAGGGCTCTCAAACCCTGTTCCTAGAGAGCTACCGTCCAGTGGGTTTAAACTCCAACCCTGTTCTTGGATAGCTACCGTCCAGCAGGTTTAAACTCCAACCCTGTTCTTGGAGAGCTACCGTCCAGTGGGTTTAAACTCCAACCCTGTTCCTGAAATGTTACTCTCCTGTAGGTTTTAACTCCAACCCTGTTCCTGGAAAGCTACTCTCCTGTAGGTTTTAACTCCAACCCTGTTCCTGGAAAGCTACTCTCATGTAGGTTTTAAACTCCAACCCTGTTCCTGGAAAGCTACCGTCCTGTAGGTTTTAAACGCCAACTCTGTTCCTGGAGAGAGACCCTCCTGTAGGTTTTAACTCCAGCCCTGTTCCTGGAGAGAAACCGTCCTGTAGGTTTTAACTCCAACTCTGTTCCTAGAGAGATACCGTCCTGTAGGTTTAAACCCCAACCCTGTTCCTGGAGAGCTACCGTCCTGTAGTTTAAACTCCAACCCTGTTCCTGGAGAGCTACCGTCCTGTAGTTTAAACTCCAACCCTGTTTCTGGAAAGCTACTGTCTTGTTGGTTTTAACTCCAACCCTGTTCTTGGAGAGCTATCCTCCTGTAGGTTTTAAACTCCAACCCTGTTCCTGGAAAGCTACCTTCCTGTAGGTTTAATCCCCAACCCTGTTCCCGGAGAGCTACCATCCAGTAGGTTTAAACTTCATCCCTGTTCCTAAAAAGCTACCCTCCTGTAGGTTTTAAACTCCAACCCTGTTCCCGGAGAGCTACCGTCCTGTAGTTTAAACTCCAACCCTGTTCCTGGAGAGCTACCGTCCTGTAGTTTAAACTCCAACCCTGTTCCTGGAGAGCTACCGTCCTGTAGTTTAAACTCCAACCCTTTTCCTGGAGAGCTACAGTCCTGTAGGTTTTAACTCTAAACAAAAACAATAACAACAGCTAAAAGAACCAGGAAGTTGAAATGCATGCGTAACAAGTTGTAATGTACCACCCGTTGTTTTCTCTCCTCCTTCAACACCAGTTTAGACAAGACACCAGTTAAGACAAGACACCTTGTCCAACAGGGTTGTAGGCCACAGTAAGCAGGAAGTGTGGTGTAATGTTACTGGGCAGACACTAGGAGGAGCTCCTGTTTTCTATGATTCCAGAACTCAGCGATACAAACACAGGGGCCGTGTATCCTGGAGAAAGCATGTCCTGTCTTGGTGCTGAAACCATGACAACGTCTTTGTTTTTGGTTTGCTCCCTCTTTTATTAAACATTGTCAGTTGGGTTGAGGAGTGGGGGATGTATGGGCTATGTATGTTTGTTTGAAATATTATATTACAGAAGTAGCCTACAATATTTGATAGATTATTCATTGGCAACATTTAAAAAAAATCTAAGCACATTTATTTGCCCATTTCTTGAAGAAATTTCAAGGTTTCTTTTCTTTTTTTCTTCTTAAGAGGTGTGTTCTTACAGATCTCTAATACACTGACCATTTGGTTTGCTATTGAGGACAGTGTTGCTATTGAGGACAGTGTTGCTATTGAGGACAGTGACAGACACTGAGGTTGGTGCTGTTTTAATACAGCATCTTAACAACAGGAGTTGGTTGTTGGATGGTTCTGGCCTGCTATGGCTATCATGTCTTTCCTTGCCTGCCTTAACAGCTCTTGTGTTGTGTCTCAGTTCTTTCTCCGAGTGACTGGCAGTCAGCAATGCGAATGTCCCCGCATGTCCAGTTTGACCAGAGTCCCAGGCGTGTCTTTAACCACTAGGCTGTGTGTTGTGACCAGACAGACAACATTTAATGAACCCCAGCTGACCGACGACCCATCCCTGGCCTTCAGTGTGTAGGGGTCAAAGGTGAGAGGTCAGAGTGAGTGACTGTATGTTTGTCTGTCAGCTGGTCATTGTAGATAGATGATGCTACTTCACTGCAGGACCAGAACAACCCGTTTATCCTTACTGAACCTACATATTGAGAGCATGCAGCCATCTCCAGCATATAAAAATATCAGAATAATAATCCATACAATGCATTATATTTATATATTTATTATATAAATATAATCAGTCAAAATAGTAATAATCCATATCGAACAGCCCATCCACATTGAATCGAGGTGAAACTTAACCATTAGGTTTGTGGACGTGTTTACGTTTTCTCTGCCTGAGTTGGTTATCCAGCGGTACGGACATTTATTGACAAGACGTCAAACAACAGTCGAGTTTCAACAAAGGAATCCTGATTGAATTCTGTTCAATTTAAAACCAAAAAGGTGCAAAAATCTTTTTGCCAAGAAAGAAACAAAAGTAAAACTACAACATGGCAATAAACAATGAAAACAACAACACATTACTTTTCATTTTGAAACGCTGAAGCTCAAACCAACATTCATTTTATTAGATATTTGTGCAAGAAGTAAATAAGCCAATAAAAACAGACAAGGTCAGCTGGGTGTGCTCCTCCAATGAGGAGGCTTATCAGAAAGTCACATGACACATTCCCTAAACAGACGTCCATTCACGTCTCGAGTGCTACAAAGGAGACCAACACAAGGAAAAGGTGGTTGTCACTAGTTACCACAGTCACAAAGTCATAAGCCCCACCCATTTCAACAAATGATCTTCTTAAAATGGGATTTTAAACCTAACCCTAACCTTAATCACACTGCTAACCTTATGCCTAACCTCAAATTAAGAATAAAAAGGTCATTTGTGTTTACATGCATTTTATAGCCAATATTTACTTTGTGGCTCTGGTAATTAGTGGAAACCGGAAAAGGTCCTATAGACGGGTTGGTTGTTTAGCAACAAAACGCGCGCGTGCGCAACTATGGGGCAGAACAGACGGGGTTGGCTTAGATTGTTGATAACATGTAAACTATATTTTGTCCCTATTGTTTTTTGAAAACTTAAATATATTTGCACAATGAGCACGTGTTGTCTCTCAAATACATCGTTACAGTTGTTGGTTAGCTAGCTAGCAAATTTTTGCCATATTAGCATAGATGTGACATCAGTCAAAACAAGACATTGTATCAAGAACAAGATAAAACTTGCTGAAACGAACCACCTACGATTCCCCACATGGCATCTTCTTGTCATTGTTGCTAGCTATCTGGCCATCCAGAACCACAACACATGAAATCTTCTTGTCATTGTTGCTAGCTATCTGGCCATCCAGAACCACAACACATGGCATCTTCTTGTCATTGTTGCTAGCTATCTGGCCATCCAGAACCACAACACATGGAATCTTCTTGTCATTGTTGCTAGCTATCTGGCCATCCAGAACCACAACACATGGCATCTTCTTGTCATTGTTGCTAGCTATCTGGCCATCCAGAACCACAACACATGGAATCTTCTTGTCATTGTTGCTAGCTATCTGGCCATCCAGAACCACAACACATGGAATCTTCTTGTCATTGTTGCTAGCTATCTGGCCATCCAGAACCACAACACATGGAATCTTCTTGTTATTGTTGCTAGCTATCTGGCCATCCAGAACCACAACACATGGAATCTTCTTGTCATTGTTGCTAGCTATCTGGCCATCCAGAACCACAACACATGGAATCTTGTCATTGTTGCTAGCTATCTGGCCATCCAGAACCACAACACATGGAATCTTCTTGTCATTGTTGCTAGCTATCTGGCCATCCAGAACCACAACACATGGACTTCTGCCCCTTTGAAGCATGCCCATAGTGTTCATGACGTTGTCAGCTAACCCATCTATTCCGAAAAAAGTAAATTAATAAAGAAACCAAAGGTCTTTTATACTATAGGACCAAATTGAACACAGAAAAGTGGGTGTGTCCATGAAAAAGGCCCTTCTGTTTAGAAACACGGAACCAAGAAACCGCCTCGCGTCTCAACACGTTGGACCCAAGAACGTGTCGGACGCTAGGCGAAATGGAGCGAAGAGTGGAAACACTACGGTTTTTCAACCAGGCCATGTGCAAAGAAATTAATCTGAACAATCTCTCCCATGTCTCTCTCTCTCTCTCTCTCTCTCCCATTCATTCTCTGTCTGAATTGAATGAATGTTATACCTCTGGGAAAGGCCTTGGTCTGAGGGTTTAGACCAGATCCGTTCCTCTGGGTTTAGAAAGTGCTGGAAACAGTATCAAGTCTACGCTGTTAGTCGACTATGTGCATCTTTATTGGTTGGTTTTACAAAAGTGGTCCCCACTAATACACGAGGTAATAATGACTGTTATCTGTCTTTTCTCTGTGAACCTTATGAGTGTTAGAGCTAGTGATCAGAGTCCATAGGAGAGAACATCACACACACACACACACACACACACACACACACACACACACACACACACACACACACACACACACACACACACACACACACACACACACACACACACACACACACACACACACACACACACACACACACACATATATATATATCCATGTACCTGTATGTAACTATGCTTCGTCAAACATGTCAATCACCACACCAGACAGTATAAACTGGGCTGAGGCCAGGCCAGAGTACCAGTACACAACGTCCATCTTCCTTCTGAAACAGTCAAGTTCCTTATTTCAGCAGAGGCTTTATAAACAGCAGAAATCCACCTGACCTATCATAGTACTACCATCATACCACCTCTCACTACACACTACACCGCAAGCATCCCAAGAATGTCTCTCCAAGCAAGTACAGTTAAGGTTGCAAATGAAGGGTATATTACTGGAAACTTTCACATTTTACCAGTAACCTACCAGATTTTTGGTATCTTTCAAGGATTTTATGTCATTTATCACCAGACATCTGGTGGCCCTTTGGGGTATTTCAGATTATCACGTGTCTGTTATTATCTCTGGCCCTCTCGCTGGCCTTATCACATGTGTCTGTTATTATCTCTGGCCCTCTCGCTGGCCTTATCACATGTCTGTTATTATCTCTGGCCTTATCACATGTCTGTTATTATCTCTGGTCCTCTCACTGGCCTTATCACATGTCTGTTATTATCTCTGGCCTTATCACATGTCTGTTATTATCTCTGGCCTTATCACATGTCTGTTATTATCTCTGGGCCTCTCGCTGGCCTTATCACATGTCTGTTATTATCTCTGGTCCTCTCGCTGGCCTTATCACATGTCTGTTATTATCTCTGGCCTTATCACATGTCTGTTATTATCTCTGGCCTTATCACATGTCTGTTATTATCTCTGGCCTTATCACGTCTGTTATTATCTCTGGCCCTCTCGCTGGCCTTATCACATCTGTTATTATCTCTGGCCCTCTCGCTGGCCTTATCACATGTGAAATATATTAAATAATAATAATATATATATATTTTTTTTAAATATGAAAAAGCTGTAAAACATCATCTTAAATATAAACCATCAATTTAGAGAATAACATTGGCGTTTCAGTATGAAAATATGAAATATCTATAATTTTGTTTTTTACACACTTTCATTTAGTAGACTATGTCAATATGTATTTGTTGTCAATGTTTTGGTGTCACACTGGAGTCAGTTGTAAAGAAAGCCACTAGTTGGCAGAGTTGCAGAGTTCATTTTAAATACTGCCATTGTTGATTAGACGCTTTCTTCATTAATTAGGCAATTTTTTCTTGAACCATATGGTCTATCTACCAGAAACTCATGGACAATATGGACACAGATATAAATACAATTAATACTATATATGAATACCTTTTTTAAAAAGTTATTCAAGTATAAATTACCAAAGTTACGATAGATTGACATACATTTTCTGTTAATTACCAAAATTACTGAAGATTCCGGTAACCTTTTTAAATTACCAGTAGCTTTGCAACCCCAAGTACAGTACACCTCTCCCTAGCCAAGAGCCTGTCTCTGTCTTCCTTTCTGACATCCACCTTTTCCCCCCCATATTTTTATTTTATACAACTTTTTTGGGACTGACATAGTTTTCCTGGACTGCAGAATGTAGAATTTACAGTATCCAGCTTGTTGAAATAGAGAGCCCGACTACAAATGAACTGCTAGCTGGAGCGTTGACTGACAAAGAATTCCATTCAGTGAGGTCAGAGACAGACTTCTACATAGCGGTAGGCCAGCATATCCTGTCTGGTTTCAGCTACACACACAGACAACACGCCCTGTCCATCTCCATTTTCATTCACCTACTCTGCACTAATCCTTCCTGAATCAGTCTAGTGTGAGTCTAATGAGATTGAAGATATTTTAGGGCCCCAGTAAAGGGGTACGGACAATGCTACACACACTTTGGAGAGAAAAATGATCAACAAAGACAACTACTGCACATACAGTATGATTCCAAAGGCAACAGGAATCATTATCCTGATAACAACGGTGACTACCTGGGATTTCCTGAACTAGAAATAAAAAATAACGGCAGACTACCAATGTGTAGTTGCCACAAGATCTGCTCTCCCCTGCATCTGATTACAACTGTATTTTATCCTCCCACAACCGTAGTACAACTTTAATACAACCTTACTACAACCTTATAGCAGTCCACTATATTTAATATACATTATGCTAAATCTCCTGACTGCATGGCCCTTACTTTGAGTCCTGCCCTCTACAATCTACCTGTTCTGTCCACTAGGCCTCTGACCTCTGACCCTGTCCAGTAGTCCTCTCACCCCTCCGACAAACCTGACCCTGTCCTGTCCACTAGGTCTCGGACCTCTGACCCTGTCCACTAGGCCTCTGACCTCTGACCTCTGACCCTGTCCAGTAGTCCTCTCACCCCTCCGACAAACCTGACCCTGTCCTGTCCACTAGGCCTCTGACCTCTGACCCTGTCCACTAGGCCTCTGACCTCTGACCCTGTCCACTAGGCCTCTGACCTCTGACCCTGTCCACTAGGTCTCGGACCTCTGACCCTGTCCACTAGGCCTCTGACCCTGTCCACTAGGCCTCTGACCCTGTCCTGTCCACTAGGCCTCTGACCTCTGACCCTGTCCACTAGGTCTCGGACCTCTGACCCTGTCCACTAGGCCTCTGACCCTGTCCACTAGGCCTCTGACCCTGTCCTGTCCACTAGGCCTCTGACCTCTGACCCTGTCCACTAGGCCTCTGACCTCTGACCCTGTCCACTAGGTCTCGGACCTCTGACCCTGTCCACTAGGTCTCGGACCTCTGACCCTGTCCACTAGGCCTCTGACCCTGTCCAGTAGTCCTCTCACCCCTCCGACTAACCTGACCGTGTCCTGTCCACTAGGCCTTTCACCAACCCAACTAACCTGACCCTGTCCACTAGGCCTCTCACCCCTTCAACTAACTTGACACACTGCTTTGATTGTGAAGCTGAGCTAAGCTGATATCGAGGATGGGGCGGATGTGGATTCCTGTGTGTTTAACCAGCTGAATCTCTGGGTTCCCGTCACACTGATCTCAACACGCAACAATTTCCACTGGAGCATGAACACTGTTACTTAATATGTCTCTAAACAAAAATACAGCGTGACTGTGTGTGTGGGAACTAGAGAGTGAAAGGAAACTGTGCTGGGGGAAGAAATAGGCAGTTGCACATACACTGAGTGTACAAAACATTAAGAACACCTTCTACATATATATATATATATACACACACACACTTAGTTGCGCCCCCATAGACTCTACAAGGTGTCAAAAATGTTCCACAGGAATGCTGGCCCATGTTGACTCCAATGCTTCCTACAGTTGTGTCAAGTTGGCTGGATGTCCTTTGGGTGGTGGACTATTCTTGACACACACAGGAAACTGTTTAGCATGAAAAACCCTGGCAGCGTTCCAGTTCTTCACACAAACCAGTGCGCCTTGCACCTACTGCCTGCCGTACCTGGTCAGTCTAAGTCATGTTATATTTTGAACACTCAGTCTATAAGGCCATGCCATATAGAAGGTAGATAGCGGTTGCCGAGGTTACACTAACTAACTTGCTGCTGAGGTTCTAGTGAGTGTATGAGAGAGGCTGGATGGCTATGGGGTCGTCATGGGTACCTGAACTAGGGGTCAGAGGTTAAATGCTACACTAGTGGGTGTAGCATTATGGGCACTGTAGTCCATATTGGACTGTCTGTCACTGCATATGTGAGAATCTCCCTGAATTCTCTGAATGGCAGGCTGTGCAACTGCAACATCTTAATAGGAAGTGAAAGGTGCTAAAATGACTAGGCTGGTTTGTTAATGGCTCTCTAGAGACACAGCTTCCCCCCCCATCTCTATAGACACAGCTTCACCCCCCATCTCTAGAGACACAGTTTCACCCCCCATCTCTAGAGACACAGTTTCACCCCCCATCTCTAGAGACACAGTTTCACCCCCCATCTCTAGAGACACAGCTTCCCCCCCCCATCTCTATAGACACAGCTTCACCCCCCATCTCTAGAGACACAGCTTCACCCCCCATCTCTAGAGACACAGTTTCACCCCCCATCTCTAGAGACACAGTTTCACCCCCCATCTCTAGAGACACAGTTTCACCCCCCATCTCTAGAGACACAGCTTCACCCCCCATCTCTAGAGACACAGCTTCACCCCCCATCTCTAGAGACACAGTTTCACCCCTCAAATCCACAGTTACACATATGCTGGCTAGATGCTTGTTGTCTAACTATTGGAAAGCAGCCGCCACACCCCTGCCGTGATGCTTTACATTTGCACTAGAAAACTTTACCTGAAAGGTTTTGATTGGTGAGGGGTGTAAGTGTGTGTCGTTGTTTTACTGAATTGTCCCATTTAGGTAGGGGTTAGTCAGTTAGAACAAGACTTAACCAGGGTCTCATTTTGGTTCAATGTGTATGAATGCAAAACCATATATGCAACGGTTTAAATATCTGCTATTTTACCAAGGTGAAGCTCTAGAAGCAAAAAAAAACATTATATCCATCCAGTCCTTGCAAAAAGACTCACACACACACACACACACACACACACACACACACACACACACACACACACACACACACACACACACACACACACACACACACACACACACACACAAACACACACACACTCACACACACACACACACACACACACACACACACACACACACACACACACACACACACACACACACACACACACACACACACACACACACACACACACACACACACACACACACACACACACACACAGAAACTAGCTCTAGAAGACATAGTCAAAGAATGTTATAAAAGAAAAAATGAAGATGCACTGCCGTGGTGTTGATCTGAGAAACCCTGTTTTATTCAAAACAATAAAGCATTTTCAAATCTTATACAGGGTGTCTACTCACTCCCCACCACCGCCACCACCATCCATCTGACTTTACCATCCATCCGTCCATCCGTCCAAGTCACACAACCATCTGTCCATCACCACGGCAATCACCCGCACCCTCCAGGTAGGAGTTCCTCTTAACCACAGATCTAGGATCAGATTCCCCTACACCCACACCTAACACGAACCTTTAGGAGGATCAACTCATCATCTGAACCTACATCAGTGGCTAAAAGCAACTTCTACATACTTCTCCTACTCTGCCACATCTTCTACCACCTAAACACACCTGAACATCTAGTCCAATCAGAGAGCTCAACAGGTGTACCTGCTGGTGGCCCCGCCCCCGGCTCCAAGACCGACCGACACATCTCCACACTGTCTCTCAACCAAACCCCCAACAAGTGGGTGGGACTTGGACATGCCACAGATGTGATTGACAGTGTGGTTGTCCAATGAGGAGCAGAGTCAAGATTATCAGAGCCAATCAGCAGGGAGCGCACTTGTTAAGTAACTGCTACATTTCAGTAAAATGGGGTTTCAGCCATAGAGAATGATAGAGGCCTCTAGTGGCCAAAAGGTCGTATTAGCATGGGTAGCGCCATTGAGGGATTCCAACATTTTAATGTAGTCAACTGGGTGGGACTTCCAACTTCATTGGATGATGCCTCCTGGTGACCCTGTTGGAGTCATGTCCAACTGGGTCATCAGGAGGGACCAGCCAATAGTGAAGATGACAATTGACTACTTTAAAATGGAGATAGCATGGACAGCGCCATTGAGGCTGTCACAGACACTATAATGGCACCGATACAAAGATGAGTCCTCTACCTATCTCTATGGTTTCCGCTCACTGTGTGTTTGTGTGAGTGTGTGTGTTTGTGTGTGCAACCTGGCTGAAAACATAGGTGTATCTGAAATGGCATTCTATTCCCTATATAGTGCACTACTTTTGCTCAGTGCACTATATAGGGAAGAGGGCGCCATTTCATACACAGCTAGAAAGTCATGTCACCCAACTGACTACCTCACCAGATGTGCAAATTGCAAGATTCTCTTAAGTAGAACTCCCAAAACAGGAACCCTGGACATTTAACATGGGATATATCAAATTAACTTATATGACATTTCTATACACACACACGCACGCACGCACGCACACACACACACACACACACACATACACACACGCACACACACACACACACACAAAGAAACACACGCTGCACAGACCACTGAGAATCACTATCGTCTTAGTTTCCTACTCAAATATATTGGCTTCTCTATATCATCAAGGGGAAACATCTATGCAACGAAAGTATTTGGATACATATTAAACGTATATCAACAAGTATGAAATACATACAGTCCTCCCTCACCTCCAGGAGAGTGCCTGTCTGTGTAGGTACTGTATTCCGTGTGTGTCACAGGAGGCTGGTGGGAGGAGCTATAGGAGGACGGGCTCATTGTAATGGCTGGAATGGAAACAATGCAATGTTACCAAACACATCAAACACCTGGAAACAGTGTGTTTGACTCAGTTCTATCTATACCATTCCAGCCATTACAATGAACATGTCCTCCTGTAGCTACCCCCACCAGCCTCCTCTGGTGTGTGTGTACTTACACATACCTACATTCATGCACACTTCCCGTACATACATTATGTATATGACACACTTCAACATTTCTGTGTCTAGAGCGTCTATAACTCTCTCCGTCTCGTCCACAGCATACCTGTACATAGTTCCTGCCTATTCCCATCCTTTGTCCAATCTCCTTTTGGACTTGATTGACATTTTGAGTTCCTTGAAAAGGCAGTAATGTGTCATTTTTTGACCACACCCATATTTTGAAGAGCATGTTCTGATTGGAGGAAAGTGCCTTAACAAAAAAAAACTCTTCTGCTATTATATAGTCCTCTATATTCCTCTGTTTTCTTTCTCACTTTCTTTCCCTCTCCTAACTGGCACTCGCTTCATCACCTGTCACATTCATCCCTGTCAAAGGTCAAGTGACTTTGTGACCCCATGACGTCATCATTACCCTATGAAATCATCATGACCCCTTCACTGTTCTAAAGTGCTGCTGTCACAGAGTTCTACTTCTTCCTCAAGGTAAAATATCAAAAACATACAGTACTGTGTTAATGAAGAGAGACCAACAATAACAATAATAATAATAATAATAATAATAGTTGTGTTATTATCAGTTGGTGAGTGTGACAGGTGTGCAAATGCAAGTGCTTCAAGACAACATACTGTCTCTCTCTAAAGACTCTACAGTGACTCTCTGACTGCGTTCCAAATGGCCCCTATTCCCTATATTGTGCACTACTTTTGACTAGGGCCCATAAGGATAGAGCCTTAGTAAAAGCAGTGCACTATATAGGGAATAGGGGACCATTTGAGACGTAAGCTCTTTCTTTCTGCCATAAAAATGTAAAGGTTGCACCAAGTAAAAATCATCTTCCTTTGAATAATCCCATAGTTCATCAACTCAGTGGGATTGTAATGTATGTATAAAGGAATAACATAAACACTTTACTTAACCACCCTGGATCAAATTATACATACAGTATGTGACCCCTGACCTCAAAGTTTTAGACAATCATTTAAATATATCATTATCAACTCAGAACGTTTCAAGAATAATAACATAATGACTCCACTGTCACCCAAACATAACAAAGGAAGGAAGAGTTCTCTCTTTATGGTGGCCTAGTGGCGCGGCCTGATGACCTCGCCTGGCTGGTCTGGCCCTGCTGGGTGACATCACCTAGCTGAGTGGTCTAGGTGGATGAGTGTCGAGGCATCTGGTGACCCCTTGTTTAGGATTAGATGTGTAGTTCTAACCTTCTGTCAGAGACACACAAAGGTGTTATTATACATCCTCTTCTGTTCATGAGGGTTTCAATTTGTTAAAGTCCTTTTTTACTGTGTTTTATCTAAAGACGTATTGAGTCGCTCGGGATACATGACATCATATCAACTCAGTCTGCCACCATGGCAACGGGTGGCGTGGAGAGTGATTCCGTCCAGACATCCTGAACACTCTCGTCAGTAGTGCCCTCTACCAGGAAGTGATCTCACTCACCGGTCTACATTATGGCAGCTTAGTCATGTCCTAGGCCCTATAGGAAAGCTAACTTACATATTTCATTCAGTTGTCCACCTGCAGCCATCAAATGACCAGAGAGGTATCAAGCAGCGCTCTTGCATGCCACAAACCCACCATTAAAACATGTACTATACTTCACAAAACCCCTTGCCCAGAGATTTGTTGAAAAACCCCTAAGCAATTGCACCGTTTGCTCGTTTACGTAATGCCGAACGCATCTACTACAATGTTATTTTAACATGGAATTAATGTAAGGTGATAACATGGGTCAAATTTAGCCTACAGTAATCCGGATAGAAAATATAAACAAGAAACAAATCTAAAACAAAGTAGTTCAAATAAAACATTTATGAGGGCATCCTTTCTTTTTTTCATCTCTCCTCCAATCCCTATTTGAATTTACAGTCTTGTTTTAATCTCCTGCCTTCACTACTTGCCTATATTTGACCTGCCTTCGATGCTGATTTTTACCTCCTGAGTGATAAAGGAAGGTTTGGGTAGAGTCAACTGGGGCACCTCTTCGCTCCTCTCCACCTGACGGCCCTCGGGGGCCGACCACCTCCTCTTGCGGCTCGCCGGCTTGGATGCACCCCTGCTGGATTCTGAATCTCCAGGCTGGCCTCCTTTCAAGTTGGCCTCCCCCCCGACGCCGAACCTCCGTTCCCCATTCTCTGAGGCGAACTGAACACCTTCAACCACCATTCCCCCACTGGAGCCTCTATGGCCCACCCCGTTCTCCTGCTCCCCGTGCCTGGCTAACCCCCTTCCACCCCGGGACGACCTGGAGGGTTTGAGGGGCCCGTGGATGGAGCCCATGTTGCAGCTAGTAGTGATTTCCATGGCCTGGTTCTGGGTCTGCTGGGTCTTCTTCAGTGAACCGTTCCTCAGGTTCTTCAGGGTGAGGGAGATGCAGACGTCCCCCACTGAGAGCTTGGTGCAGGGTAGTTCTAACAGCTGAGTGGTCCGGTCCGGGCAGCACGACGACCAGCCCTGGCCGAATACGAAGAAGGGATACTCCACCTGCACCTCCACACTCACCTGGGGGAGAGAGGGGAGAGATAATAAAAGAGATTGAGAGTGTGGGAGTAAATGGTACATATAGGGACAGATATAAATTTGTACATCAGACCACAGGAGGAGAAGGCGACACATAGGGGCATAGGACAGCTGGACACACTAATGTTAGAGGGACACATAGTCTGCTGATCCTAATAAGGGCAAACATACCGAAGAGCACACCAAGCTAAACATAAGTACGAAGGCCAAAGACATAGGCCCATAGGATAGATAGACATATATTATTTTTAGGACAAGAAGGGGTCCTGCCACTATTATAACCTAACTGAAAGCAGATATGGGCGTTATTGGGCGAGAACAAGCAGGAAGCTTAAACTAAAAGATAATGGTGGCAGATGGACTAAGGGAAGGAACTTCATTTGCATGTGGGATGGACTCATTTGATGTATGTGTATAAGAACAGAGCCAGTGCTTATGGAAGTTGGTCTTTTCCGCGGACTGACATGGCTTCTGATATTTTGTATTAAAAGCCTATATTGAATTCACAAGTTCTTGTAAGTGTTATATTTGTAATACGATTTTCCACGACAAGAGGAGAGGGGGGTGAGATGGAGAGAGAGAGAACAGACAGGAGAAAAACAAGTTAAACATCAGACATCATATACATAAACTCAGAGAAGAAACCATCTCAAGGAAACATCAGTAAACCACAGAAGACGAGAAGAGTGAAAAGACAGCAATGCTCAGATGCTGACCTTGTTTCAGAGACAGAGACAGGAGGAATGGAGTTAGGCCAGAGAACGAGAGAGAGACATAAGGAGAGAGAAAGAACGAGAGAACGAGAGAAAGAGAGAAAGAGAGAGAGAGAACGAGAGAAAGAGAGAAAGAGAGAGAGAGAGAGAAAGAGACAGACAGACAGACAGACAGACAGACAGACAGAGAGATCGAGAGAGGCAGAGAGAGAGAGAGAGAGACAGAGAGGGACAGGGGGGGTGAGGGGGAGAGAGAGAGGGGAGGGAGATAACGAGACAGAGAGAGAGACAGAGAGAGAGAGAGTGAGAGAGAGAGAGAGACAGAGAGAGAGAGAGAGAGAGAGAAAGAGAGAGAGAGAGAGAGAGAGAGAGAGAGAGAGAGAGAGAGAGAGAGAGAGAGGGCTCAAACAAAACCCCCAAAATGGAAAAAGCTGATCCATAATATGGATTAAACGTGATATAAATACATTGTGTTCTTGATGTAAACATTTCATTTCATTCTAGGCACAGGTCTAAGCCCTTAGATCGCAATATCTACTAAGCTAACATGGAATTGTTATAAGATGGGCATAAAATGGATCATTTAGCCATTTGATTAAGCATTTTTGGACCCCTGTAGGTATATACAATTATTTGATGAAACATTTGGTCTTACTGCTTTAGCCCATAGAAAGGCATTGAATAACACATTTGTACATGGCAAAACAGACAGTCAAAAAAGGAATAATAAGGAATAAGGTATGTCTGTCCTATATCTGAGAGATACAGATGTCGGATCTTAACTTGATCACTCTTTTGTCGCAGAGATTTTTTCCTGCTGCATCAAAATGTGCAGTTCTCTTTCTCTCCGTGCGTTGCGGGGGCAGTCGAGTCATTGGGATCAGAGCTTTCTATCAAAATCATTCTCTTTATCTCTCTCTCTCTATCTCACACTCTCTCTCTCTCTCTCTTTCTCTCTCTCACTTTCTCTCTCTCACTTTCTCTCTCTCTCTCGCTCTCTCGCTCCCCTCCCCCTCGTACAAAATGGATCTGAAATGCAGCCATACACATCAACACTTAATAACACAGGTTAAAAGGTGCTAACTATAGCCTACTGTCACCTATCAACACTAATCATATAGGAGACAACACCTAAACTATAGCCTACTGTCACCTATCAACACTAATCATAATCAGATGTAAAGACAATATTAAATTGAGAATAGTGAGGTAGACTATAGAATTGAGTGCAAATGGCGCATGAATGGCACATTTACAATATGGACAGTCCAGGTATATTTTATCCCCGATCTTGAAAATATATGACCATACCAGACAATTTCATATACAGTTGTATTTAATGGATTACATAAATGGGAAACTAATGAAAAAAATAACATTATTTTCCATTTATACAAAGTGTCGGGTAAATTGCCACAGTAGAGTTGCTGTGGTAAACAAGAAAATACTTTATTTCAATTTTACTGAATGAAAAAGATAAATCAACCTGTTCAAAAAGGACTACGTTGTTCCCATGACAATAGCAATCAGAGGGGAACACATATTGAAAGACTTTGGTTGCAGGTGGGACTAAGGTGCGGTTATTAGTGGGAACAATAATGGTTGCTATGGAGATGAGCTGTGCGGGTGAATGTAGTTTGTATTGATGGTTTAACGAGACATCAACTGGTGATAATCTAGTGCCCATCGATGGTTACAATTATAGGCCCCATGTTATCTGATGATAATCCAATAGGCTACATTCTGCTACCCGTTAGCCTATCCATTGTCACATAATGAAAGGTGTGGAAACGCATCATAGGCTACTGTTTGTGTTTCCCTGGCTGAGTTGATGAGCTGATTTGGGCCTTATTTCCTTTGTTGAGTCTTGTTTAGTTGGTCAGGACGTGAGCTGGGTGGGCATTCTATGTTATGTGCTTCTATGCTGGGTTCATTGTTATCTAGCCTGATATGGTTCTCAATCAGGGGCAGGTGTTTTACGTTTCCTCTGATTGAGAACCATATTAAGGTAGGCTGTTCTCATTGTTTGTTTGTGGGTGATTGTTGCTGTGTCTGTTTCACCACACGGTACTGTTTCGTTTCGTTTCGTTCGTTTTTTCCTACCTGTTCGTGCGTTCATGTTTTATGTATTCTCAAGTTCAGGTCTGTTAACGTTGTTTATTATTTTGTAGTTTGTTCAAGTGTTTTTTCGTCTTCGTTATTATTATTCAAATTATTATGTATTCAACCCACACTGCATTTTGGTCCGATCCTTGCTCCTCTTCAGACGAGGAGGAAGACGAGCGTTACAGTAGCGGGAAAACACCAGTCTAATGCGCACCACACATGCCAGCGGTTTCATATGACAGAGATGGAAATACATACAAATAATAAATGTTTATGTGTCAATAAATCCCATATGAGATGGGTTGTGTGAAGGATGGTTTTGTTCTCCTTTTAACAAAAATATAGGCCTTATAGAAATAGGACATGTTAATCACAAAACATAGCGTGACTGCTGAATAACAAGAAAACAGGAACTGAGCAGTGTAGCCACCGGCAACTTAGCTCAAACTTCACAACAAACACTTCCGGATATCTGGATCCTGTGTGCTGTGAGGCTGGGACCAGCCTGGGCACCACCGATAGGCTAGCAAGTTTAAACCACGCTAAGCCTCTACTGTGACAGGCCAACTCTAAAGTTGGAACTACATCTGTCACAGTATAAAAGAAGATGTCTGTACTATTTCAGTCAGTTCTCTGCTTTACCCTGCGTGGTGATACAGTGAACCCGTATATACGAGAATTGCATTTACCATTTATCACTTATGTTAAATAAAAATATTTAAAGTATATTCGGTGACTTTGAATCACATTTTATCCTGATACCAGATTCGATTGATGCAACCCTTTACAGTTGCCAATTGGTGATTTGACACGAATATGAAATGTAATTCATTCATTGTGAAAAGATTCATAAAGAGGGGAGATCTAAAATATGTGGATGTGAATGTCTGTCTCTCCCAGCTGACAGCCCCCTTCATCTATTCCAGTAGACTAAACCATTCAGCCTCTGTCCTGAACACATCACCGAACCATCACCATGGCCTGTTCTCTCCCAGATTCATGGTAAAAAGGTGCCTAATTCCAGCCCATATGATAGGCCGACAGTATGCAACGCCCAATCACGGATACCATCCTATATTTGGGCCATGGGGTGGGGACATTCCAATGAGTTGGGCCCAGGGTTGTTGGAACAGAATCTGTTGTAATTAAAAACAGTTTGAGGTATGGTACCCCCCCCCCCCCCCCCCACCCCCAAAAAGGTGACGACTCCTCTGAAACTTGTATGGGTCATAGAGCAAAATAACCAACACCTTTGTGTTGTTTGTGTGAGTCTCCCCTTTCAATGCTTATTAGTTTGTCGCTCAAACAGTTTGGGTTTTACAGATGATTTGATTTGATTTGATTTCTTGTCCGGATCCTCTCATGTGTTGACAAACAGCGCCTTCACAAGCCACAGGTGCAGGCAGCCACTACAAGCCCCGGGTGCAGGCAGCCACTACAAGACACAGGTGCAGGCAGCCACTACAAGCCCCAGGTGCAGGCAGCCACTACAAGCCCCAGGTGCAGGCAGCCACTACAAGCCCCAGGTGCAGGCAGCCACTACAAACCCCAGGTGCAGGCAGCCACTACAAGCCCCTGGTGCAGGCAGCCACTACAAGCCACAGGTGCAGGCAGCCACTACAAGCCCCAGGTGCAGGCAGCCACTACAAGCCCCAGGTGCAGGCAGCAACTACAAGCCCCGGGTGCAGGCAGCCACTACAAGACACAGGTGCAGGCAGCCACTACAAGCCCCGGGTGCAGGCAGCCACTACAAGCCCCAGGTGCAGGCAGCCACTACAAGCCACAGGTGCAGGCAGCCACTACAAGCCCCTGGTGCAGGCAGCCACTACAAGCCCCGGGTGCAGGCAGCAACTACAAGCCCCGGGTGCAGGCAGCCACTACAAGACACAGGTGCAGGCAGCCACTACAAGACACAGGTGCAGGCAGCCACTACAAGCCCCAGGTGCAGGCAGCCACTACAAGACACAGGTGCAGGCAGCCACTACAAGCCCCGGGTGCAGGCAGCCACTACAAGCCCCGGGTGCAGGCAGCCACTACAAGACACAGGTGCAGGCAGCCACTACAAGACACAGGTGCAGGCAGCCACTACAAGACACAGGTGCAGGCAGCCACTACAAGACACAGGTGCAGGCAGCCACTACAAGACACAGGTGCAGGCAGCCACTACAAGACACAGGTGCAGGCAGCCACTACAAGACACAGGTGCAGGCAGCCACTACAAGCCCCAGGTGCAGGCAGCCACTACAAGCCCCAGGTGCAGGCAGCCACTACAAGACACAGGTGCAGGCAGCCACTACAAGACACAGGTGCAGGCAGCCACTACAAGACACAGGTGCAGGCAGCCACTACAAGACACAGGTGCAGGCAGCCACTACAAGCCCCAGGTGCAGGCAGCCACTACAAGCCCCAGGTGCAGGCAGCCACTACAAGACACAGGTGCAGGCAGCCACTACAAGACACAGGTGCAGGCAGCCACTACAAGACACAGGTGCAGGCAGCCACTACAAGACACAGGTGCAGGCAGCCACTACAAGACACAGGTGCAGGCAGCCACTACAAGACACAGTTGCAGGCTTTATATCGGTGGAAAGAGAGGCTTGAGTTGCAGCCACTACAAGACACAGTAAGTCTCTAGTATAAACACACAGGGAGTTATTCAATAATCGATTGACGTGCGCAGGCACTGGTTATCACCTCTGCCCACTTGTGAATATCAATGTTATATTGATGCACAAACATGATTAGAGTTTGTTTGTTATTTATGAAGTTATATAAACAAAAGCGTTCTCTTACCTGAGCGCGGTGCTCGCCCACGGAGAACTGTACGATGGCGAAGTTGGAGGTGTGGCTGTCGTCGATGCGTTCTACGGTGGACGAGTCTATCTTCAGCTCGCTGCTGATCTCAGCGCTCTGGATGAAGTCGTCCGTCTTCAGGTCCTCCACATGCTTCAGCTCCCCGTCCGCCAGCTGGATGATGGAGCCCTTGATAAAGTAGGCGGGCAGCGAGGAGCCTGAGGGGGCCGAGGAGGTGGCTGAGGAGGGGGCCTGGGGGGTTGGGACCACCGGGAGGTGTAGCTGGGCCTGGACCATGCTCCCCCCTGCACCAGCAGGGTGGGACAGAGGAGGATAGGGGGCCGGGACCTCAAATAGATGCTCCTCTCTGGGGTTAGTGGTGGCGGCGACGTAGGCGTGGGGGAGTGTGGCAGGGAAGGGCTGTGGTTGGCTTGTGGTGGCTATGTGGGCAGTATGGCCAGCCTCCAGGCTGGTGACCCCGGCCCCACTGACGGGGATGATGATAGGTTGAGACCCTGAGGCCCCTGGGATGAGCAGGTGCTGGGACAGACTGGTGTGGTACTGTTGCCCCCCTGCACCCCCAGACAGATAGCCGATGATGGGCTGCCCACCTGGGCCAGCCTGGTAGAAGTTGGCGGAGAGTTGGCCTAGGGAGAGGGGCGATGCATCGCTGGCGTTGTGTGTGGGCTGGATGACTGTGTGAGTGTGGGGGGACAGGGAGCTGACGGCTGCCTTAAGACTCTCCACATTGAGCGCAGAGGGAAAGGTGAACGTGGAGGAGGTGGAGGAAGAGGTGCGGTACACAGGTTTACCCAGGAGGAGGCTGCCTTTCTCTGGGTGCAAGGCAGAGGAGAGGGGTAGTCTTTCGGGACTCTGGTGGTCTTGTCCTCCGTGACTGTTGGGGACGAGCATGAGAGAGGTCCGTAGCCCTGAGGCATCATGGGAGGTATAGGTCTCATAGTGATGGTGGGAGCTCTGCTGCTGGTGGAGCTGGTGATGAGAGGAAGAGGAGGAAGAAGAGGAGGATGAGGATGGGGCTCCTTTGCTTTCCTTCCTCTCAAAGCGGCCCCTCTTCTCCAGCTCTCCATTGTGCAGCTCTCTGGGCCGGCCCTCCTCTCTCTTAGTCAGGGGCCCCTCGGAGCCGGAGCCTGCATACTGTACTCGCATCTGGGAGCCCCCGCTGAAGGCCAGGGTGTGGTGGGGGTCATGGTGCAGGTGGTGGGTCCCTCCGTGGGGCAAGGGGGCAGTCCGGGGGGCCACGCTCTGAGAGGAACCAGAGAGCTGGACGTACTGGGGGCCAGTGTCCGATACAGCCAGGCCTGGGGGTAGGGACTGGGGTGGGGGGCGACCCAAACCCACAGAGTGGTGCTGGTCCAGCTTGGAGGTGATGGTGGTGTTGGGGTAGGGGTCAGGGTGGGAGCGTTGGGATGTGGAGGTGGGTAGAAGGGGGGGCTGGGAGGAGAGGTAGCCAGCGTAGGGGCCTGTAAAAGGGGAACTGATAAACTGAAGGTTGTGGGGAAGCTGGGTGTAGTGGATGGTCCCCCCTGGTTGGGACAGAGGAGAGCTGTACATGGCAGGTAGCGATGCGGTCACCACTCTGGACTGATGTGATG
>NC_074696.1:13202147-13204647 GCF_029448725.1 Salvelinus fontinalis
CTACCCTGATTCAATCAAGAGAGTTACCCTGCTTCAATCAAGAGAGGTACCATGCGTCAATCAAGAGAGGTACCATGCTTCAATCAAGAGAGTTACCCTGCTTCAATCAAGAGAGGTACCATGCGTCAATCAAGAGAGGTACCATGCTTCAATCAAGAGAGTTACCCTGCTTCAATCAGAGAGTTACCCTGCTTCAATCAAGAGAGTTACCCTGCTTCAATCAAGAGAGTTACCCTGCTTCAATCAAGAGAGTTATCCTGCTTCAATCAAGAGAGTTACCCGGCTTCAATCAAGAGAGTTACCCTGCTTCAATCAAGAGAGTTACCCTGCTTCAATCAAGAGAGTTACCCTGCTTCAATAAAGAGAGTTAACCTGCTTCAATCAAGAGAGGTACCATGCTTCAATCAAGAGAGTTACCCTGCTTCAATCAAGAGAGGTACCATGCTTCAATCAAGAGAGTTACCCTGCTTCAATCAGAGAGTTACTCTGCTTCAATCAAGAGAGTTACCCTGCTTCCATCAAGAGAGGTACCATGCTTCAATCAAGAGAGTTACCCTGCTTCAATCAAGAGAGTTACCCTGCTTCAATAAAGAGAGTTAACCTGCTTCAATCAAGAGAGGTACCATGCTTCAATCAAGAGAGTTACCCTGCTTCAATCAAGAGAGTTACCCTACTTCAATCAAGAGAGTTACCATGCTTCAATCAAGAGAGTTACCCTGCTTCAATCAGGAGAGTTACCCTGCTTCCATCAAGAGAGTTACCCTGCTTCCATCAAGAGAGTTACCCTGCTTCCATCAAGAGAGTTACCCTGCTTCAATCAAGAGAGTTACCATGCTTCAATCAAGAGAGTTACCCTGCTTCAATCAAGAGAGTTACCCTACTTCAATCAAGAGAGTTACCATGCTTCAATCAAGAGAGTTACCCTGCTTCAATCAAGACAGTTACCCTGCTTCAATCAAGAGAGTTACCATGCTTCAATCAAGAGAGTTACCATGCTTCAATCAAGAGAGTTACGCTGCTTCAATCAAGAGAGTTACCCTGCTTCAATCAAGAGAGTTACCCTGCTTCAATCAAGAGAGTTACCATGCTTCAATCAAGAGAGTTACCCTGCTTCCATCAAGAGAGTTACCCTGCTTCAATCAAGAGAGTTACCCTGCTTCAATCAAGAGAGTTACCCTGCTTCCATCAAGAGAGTTACCCTGCTTCCATCAAGAGAGTTACCCTGCTTCAATCAAGAGAGTTACCCTGCTTCAATCAAGAGAGTTACCATGCTTCAATCAAGAGAGTTACGCTGCTTCAATCAAGAGAGTTACCCTGCTTCAATCAAGATAGTTACCGTGCTTCCATCAAGAGAGTTACCCTGCTTCCATCAAGAGAGTTACCCTGCTTCAATCAAGAGAGTTACCATGCTTCAATCAAGAGAGTTACCCTGCTTCAATCAAGAGAGTTACCCTACTTCAATCAAGAGAGTTACCATGCTTCAATCAAGAGAGTTACCCTGCTTCAATCAAGACAGTTACCCTGCTTCAATCAAGAGAGTTACCATGCTTCAATCAAGAGAGTTACCATGCTTCAATCAAGAGAGTTACGCTGCTTCAATCAAGAGAGGTACCCTGCTTCAATCAAGAGAGTTACCCTGCTTCAATCAAGAGAGTTACCCTGCTTCCATCAAGAGAGTTACCCTGCTTCAATCAAGAGAGTTACCCTGCTTCAATCAAGAGAGTTACCCTGCTTCCATCAAGAGAGTTACCCTGCTTCCATCAAGAGAGTTACCCTGCTTCAATCAAGAGAGTTACCCTGCTTCAATCAAGAGAGTTACCATGCTTCAATCAAGAGAGTTACGCTGCTTCAATCAAGAGAGTTACACTGCTTCAATCAAGATAGTTACCGTGCTTCCATCAAGAGAGTTACCCTGTTTCAATCAAGAGAGTTACCCTGCTTCCATCAAGAGAGTTACCCTGCTTCCATCAAGAGTTACCCTGCTTCAATCAAGAGAGTTACCCTGCTTCAATCAAGAGAGTTACCATGCTTCAATCAAGATAGTTACCCTGCTTCAATCAAGAATTACCCTGCTTCAATCAGGAGAGTTACCCTGCTTCCATCAAGAGAGTTACCCTGCTTCCATCAAGAGAGTTACCCTGCTTCAATCAAGAGAGTTACCCTGCTTCAATCAAGAGTTACCATTCTTCAATCAAGAGTTACCATGCTTCAATCAAGAGAGTTACCCTACTTCAATCAAGAGAGTTACCATGCTTCAATCAAGAGAGTTACCCTGCTTCAATCAAGAGAGTTACCCTGCTTCAATCAAGAGAGTTACCCTGCTTCAATCAAGAGAGTTACCCTGCTTCAATCAAGATAGTTACCCTGCTTCCATCAAGAGAGTTACCCTGTTTCAATCAAGAGAGTTACCCTGCTTCAATCAAGAGAGTTACCATGCTTCAATCAAGCGAGTTACCCTACTTCAATCAAGAGAGTTACCATGCTTCAATCAAGAGAGTTA
>NC_074696.1:13207276-13294776 GCF_029448725.1 Salvelinus fontinalis
GAGGGGGTTAGAGGGGTGAGAGAGAGCGAGAGAGAGAGAGAGAGAGAGAGAGAGATACAGAGAGATACAGAGAGATAGAGCGAGGGGGTTAGAGAGGTGAGAGAGAGAGGAGGAGAGAGAGAGAGAGAGATACAGAGAGATAGAGCGAGGGGGTTAGAGGGGTGAGAGAGAGAGGAGGAGAGAGAGAGATAGAGATATACAGAGAGATAGAGCGAGGGGGTTAGAGGGGTGAGAGAGGAGGAGAGAGAGAGATAGAGAGATACGGAGAGATAGAGCGAGGGGGTTAGAGGGGTGAGAGAGAGAGAGAGAGAGAGAGTAATAGAGAGAGAGAGATATACAGAGAGACAGAGAGAGAGAGAGAGAGAGAGAGAGAGAGAGAGAGAGAGAGAGAGAGAGAGAGAGAGAGAGAGAGAGAGAGAGAGACAGAGATATACAGAGAGATAGAGCGAGGTGGTTAGAGGGGTGAGAGAGAGGAGGAGAGAGAGAGATAGAGATATACAGAGAGATAGAGCGAGGGGGTTACAGGAGTGAGAGAGAGAGAGAGAGAGAGAGAGAGAGAGAGAGAGAGAGAGAGATACAGAGAGATAGAGCGAGGGGGTTAGAGGGGTGAGAGAGAGCGAGAGAGAGAGAGAGAGAGAGAGAGAGATACAGAGAGATACAGAGAGATAGAGCGAGGGGGTTAGAGAGGTGAGAGAGAGAGGAGGAGAGAGAGAGATACAGAGAGATAGAGCGAGGGGGTTAGAGGGGTGAGAGAGAGAGGAGGAGAGAGAGAGATAGAGATATACAGAGAGATAGAGCGAGGGGGTTAGAGGGGTGAGAGAGGAGGAGAGAGAGAGATAGAGAGATACGGAGAGATAGAGCGAGGGGGTTAGAGGGGTGAGAGAGAGAGAGAGAGAGAGTAATAGAGAGAGAGAGATATACAGAGAGACAGAGAGACAGAGAGAGAGAGAGAGAGAGAGAGAGAGAGAGAGAGAGAGAGAGAGAGACAGAGATATACAGAGAGATAGAGCGAGGTGGTTAGAGGGGTGAGAGAGAGGAGGAGAGAGAGAGATAGAGATATACAGAGAGATAGAGCGAGGGGGTTAGAGTGGTGAGAGAGAGAGAGAGAGAGAGAGAGCGAGAGAGAGAGAGATACAGAGAGATACAGAGAGATACAGAGAGATAGAGCGAGGGGGTTAGAGAGGTGAGAGAGAGAGGAGGAGAGAGAGAGAGAGATATACAGAGAGATAGAGCGAGGGGGTTAGAGGGGTGAGAGAGAGAGGAGGAGAGAGAGAGATAGAGATATACAGAGAGATAGAGCGAGGGGGTTAGAGGGGTGAGAGAGAGTAGGAGAGAGAGAGATAGAGATATACAGAGAGATAGAGCGAGGGGGTTAGAGGGGTGAGAGAGAGAGAGAGAGAGAGAGAGAGAGAGAGAGAGAGACAGAGAGAGAGAGATACAGAGAGACAGAGAGAGAGAGAGAGAGACAGAGATATACAGAGAGATAGAGCGAGGGGGTTAGAGGGGTGAGAGAGAGAGGGAGAGAGAGAGAGAGAGAGAGAGATAGAGATATACAGAGAGATAGAGTGAGGGGGTTAGAGTGGTGAGAGAGAGAGAGAGAGAGAGAGAGAGATAGAGATATACAGAGAGATAGAGTGAGGGGGTTAGAGGGGTGAGAGAGAGAGAGAGAGAGAGAGAGAGAGAGATAGAGATATACAGAGAGATAGAGTGAGGGGGTTAGAGGGGTGAGAGAGAGAGGAGGAGAGAGAGAGAGATACAGAGAGATAGAGTGAGGGGGTTAGAGGGGTGAGAGAGAGAGGAGGAGAGAGAGAGAGAGAGATACAGAGAGATAGAGCGAGGGGGTTAGAGAGGTGAGAGAGAGGAGGAGAGAGAGAGATACAGAGAGATAGAGCGAGGGGGTTAGAGGGGTGAGAGAGAGAGAGAGATACAGAGAGATAGAGTGAGGGGGTTAGAGAGGTGAGAGAGAGGAGGAGAGAGAGAGATACAGAGAGATAGAGTGAGGGGGTTAGAGGGGTGAGAGAGAGAGAGAGAGAGAGAAGAGAGAGATATACAGAGAGATAGAGTGAGGGGGTTAGAGGGGTGAGAGAGAGAGAGAGAGAGAGAGAGATAGAGATATACAGAGAGATAGAGTGAGGGGGTTAGAGGGGTGAGAGAGAGAGAGAGAGAGAGAGAGATAGAGATATACAGAGAGATAGAGTGAGGGGGTTAGAGGGGTGAGAGAGAGAGAGAGAGAGAGAGAGAGAGAGAGAGATAGAGATATACAGAGAGATAGAGTGAGGGGGTTAGAGGGGTGTGAGAGAGAGGGAGGAGAGAGAGAGATAGAGATATACAGAGAGATAGAGTGAGGGGGTTAGAGGGGTGAGAGAGAGAGGAGGAGAGAGAGAGATAGAGATATACAGAGAGATAGTGCGAGGGGGTTAGAGGGGGTGAGAGAGAGAGAGGAGGAGAGCGAGAGAGAGAGATACAGAGAGATAGAGCGAGGGGGTTAGAGGGGTGAGAGAGAGAGGAGGAGAGCGAGAGAGAGAGATACAGAGAGATAGAGCGAGGGAGTTAGAGGGGTGAGAGAGAGGAGGAGAGCGAGAGAGAGAGATATACAGAGAGATAGAGCGAGGGGGTTAGAGGGGTGAGAGAGAGAGGAGGAGAGCGAGAGAGAGAGATATACAGAGCGATAGAGCGAGGGGGTTAAGGAGGTGAGAGAGAGAGGAGTAGAGAGAGAGGGAGAGAGATACAGAGAGATAGAGCGAGGGGGTTAGAGGGGTGAGAGAGAGATATACAGAGAGATAGAGTGAGGGGGTTAGAGGGGTGAGAGAGAGAGGAGGAGAGAGAGAGAGATACAGAGAGATAGAGTGAGGGGGTTAGAGGGGTGAGAGAGAGAGGAGGAGAGAGAGAGAGAGAGATACAGAGAGATAGAGCGAGGGGGTTAGAGAGGTGAGAGAGAGGAGGAGAGAGAGAGATACGGAGAGATAGAGCGAGGGGGTTAGAGGGGTGAGAGAGAGAGAGAGATACAGAGAGATAGAGTGAGGGGGTTAGAGAGGTGAGAGAGAGGAGAGAGAGAGATACAGAGAGATAGAGTGAGGGGGTTAGAGGGGTGAGAGAGAGAGAGAGAGAGAGAGAGAGAGAGAGAGATATACAGAGAGATAGAGTGAGGGGGTTAGAGGGGTGAGAGAGAGAGAGAGAGAGAGAGATAGAGATATACAGAGAGATAGAGTGAGGGGGTTAGAGGGGTGAGAGAGAGAGAGAGAGAGAGAGAGAGAGATAAAGATATACAGAGAGATAGAGTGAGGGGGTTAGAGGGGTGTGAGAGAGAGGAGGAGAGAGAGAGATAGAGATATACAGAGAGATAGAGTGAGGGGGTTAGAGGGGTGAGAGAGAGAGGAGGAGAGAGAGATAGAGATATACAGAGAGATAGAGCGAGGGGGGTAGAGGGGTGAGAGAGAGAGGAGGAGAGCGAGAGAGAGAGATACAGAGAGATAGAGCGAGGGAGTTAGAGGGGTGAGAGAGAGAGGAGGAGAGCGAGAGAGAGAGATATACAGAGAGATAGAGCGAGGGGGTTAGAGGGGTGAGAGAGAGAGGAGGAGAGCGAGAGAGAGAGATATACAGAGCGATAGAGCGAGGGGGTTAAGGAGATGAGAGAGAGAGGAGGAGAGAGAGAGGGAGAGAGATACAGAGAGATAGAGCGAGGGGGTTAGAGGGGTGAGAGAGAGATATACAGAGAGATAGAGTGAGGGGGTTAGAGAGGTGAGAGAGAGGAGGAGAGAGAGAGATATACAGAGAGATAGAGTGAGGGGGTTAGAGGGGTGAGAGAGAGAGAGAGAGAGAGAGAGAGAGAGATATACAGAGAGATAGAGTGAGGGGGTTAGAGGGGTGAGAGAGAGAGAGAGAGAGAGAGAGATAGAGATATACAGAGAGATAGAGTGAGGGGGTTAGAGGGGTGAGAGAGAGAGAGAGAGAGAGAGAGATAGAGAGAGAGAGAGAGATAGAGATATACAGAGAGATAGAGTGAGGGGGTTAGAGGGGTGAGAGAGAGAGAGAGAGAGAGAGAGAGAGAGATAGAGATATACAGAGAGATAGAGTGAGGGGGTTAGAGGGGTGTGAGAGAGAGGAGGAGAGAGAGAGATAGAGATATACAGAGAGATAGAGTGAGGGGGTTAGAGGGGTGAGAGAGAGAGGAGGAGAGAGAGAGATAGAGATATACAGAGAGATAGTGCGAGGGGGTTAGAGGGGTGAGAGAGAGAGAGGAGGAGAGCGAGAGAGAGAGATACTGAGAGATAGAGCGAGGGGGTTAGAGGGGTGAGAGAGAGAGGAGGAGAGCGAGAGAGAGAGATACAGAGAGATAGAGCGAGGGAGTTAGAGGGGTGAGAGAGAGGAGGAGAGCGAGAGAGAGAGATATACAGAGAGATAGAGCGAGGGGGTTAGAGGGGTGAGAGAGAGAGGAGGAGAGCGAGAGAGAGAGATATACAGAGCGATAGAGCGAGGGGGTTAAGGAGGTGAGAGAGAGAGGAGGAGAGAGAGAGGGAGAGAGATACAGAGAGATAGAGCGAGGGGGTTAGAGGGGTGAGAGAGAGATATACAGAGAGATAGAGTGAGGGGGTTAGAGGGGTGAGAGAGAGAGGAGGAGAGAGAGAGAGATACAGAGAGATAGAGTGAGGGGGTTAGAGGGGTGAGAGAGAGAGGAGGAGAGAGAGAGAGAGAGAGATACAGAGAGATAGAGCGAGGGGGTTAGAGAGGTGAGAGAGAGGAGGAGAGAGAGAGATACGGAGAGATAGAGCGAGGTGGTTAGAGGGGTGAGAGAGAGAGAGAGATACAGAGAGATAGAGTGAGGGGGTTAGAGAGGTGAGAGAGAGGAGGAGAGAGAGAGATACAGAGAGATAGAGTGAGGGGGTTAGAGGGGTGAGAGAGAGAGAGAGAGAGAGAGAGAGAGAGAGAGAGATATACAGAGAGATAGAGTGAGGGGGTTAGAGGGGTGAGAGAGAGAGAGAGAGAGAGAGAGATAGAGATATACAGAGAGATAGAGTGAGGGGGTTAGAGGGGTGAGAGAGAGAGAGAGAGAGAGAGAGAGAGATAAAGATATACAGAGAGATAGAGTGAGGGGGTTAGAGGGGTGTGAGAGAGAGGAGGAGAGAGAGAGATAGAGATATACAGAGAGATAGAGTGAGGGGGTTAGAGGGGTGAGAGAGAGAGGAGGAGAGAGAGATAGAGATATACAGAGAGATAGAGCGAGGGGGGTAGAGGGGTGAGAGAGAGAGGAGGAGAGCGAGAGAGAGAGATACAGAGAGATAGAGCGAGGGAGTTAGAGGGGTGAGAGAGAGAGGAGGAGAGCGAGAGAGAGAGATATACAGAGAGATAGAGCGAGGGGGTTAGAGGGGTGAGAGAGAGAGGAGGAGAGCGAGAGAGAGAGATATACAGAGCGATAGAGCGAGGGGGTTAAGGAGATGAGAGAGAGAGGAGGAGAGAGAGAGGGAGAGAGATACAGAGAGATAGAGCGAGGGGGTTAGAGGGGTGAGAGAGAGATATACAGAGAGATAGAGTGAGGGGGTTAGAGGGGTAAGAGAGAGAGGAGGAGAGAGAGAGAGAGAGAGATACAGAGAGATAGATTGAGGGGGTTAGAGGGGTGAGAGAGAGAGGAGGAGAGAGAGAGAGAGAGAGAGAGAGAGAGAGAGAGATACAGAGAGATAGAGCGAGGGGGTTAGAGAGGTGAGAGAGAGGAGGAGAGAGAGAGATACAGAGAGATAGAGCGAGGGGGTTAGAGGGGTTAGAGAGAGAGAGAGAGATACAGAGAGATAGAGTGAGGGGGTTAGAGAGGTGAGAGAGAGGAGGAGAGAGAGAGATACAGAGAGATAGAGCGATGGGGTTAGAGGGGTGAGAGAGAGAGAGAGAGAGAGAGAGAGAGATACAGAGAGATAGAGCGAGGGGGTTAGAGGGGTTAGAGAGAGAGGAGGAGAGAGAGAGATACAGAGAGATAGAGCGAGGGGGTTAGAGGGGTGAGAGAGAGAGAGAGAGAGAGAGAGATACAGAGAGATAGAGCGAGGGGGTTAGAGAGGTGAGAGAGAGAGGAGGAGAGAGAGAGAGAGAGAGATACAGAGAGATAGAGCGAGGGGGTTAGAGGGGTTAGAGAGAGAGGAGGAGAGAGAGAGAGATACAGAGAGATAGAGCGAGGGGGTTAGAGGGGTGAGAGAGAGAGGAGGAGAGAGAGAGAGATACAGAGAGATAGAGTGAGGGGGTTAGAGGGGTGAGAGAGAGAGAGAGAGAGAGAGAGAGAGAGAGAGATACAGAGAGATAGAGCGAGGGGGTTAGAGGGGTGAGAGAGAGAGGAGGAGAGAGAGAGAGATACAGAGAGATAGAGTGAGGGGGTTAGAGGGGTGAGAGAGAAAGAGAGATACAGAGAGATAGAGCGAGGTGGTTAGAGGGGTGAGAGAGAGAGGAGGAGAGAGAGATACAGAGAGATAGAGTGAGGGGGTTAGAGGGGTGAGAGAGAGAGAGAGAGAGAGAGAGAGAGAGAGAGAGAGAGAGAGAGAGAGAGAGAGACTAGCACAGCTTTTCAACAGCTGACCAACCCCTCGCCACTGTTTCCGGAAGAGACTTTGTTGGACCTGCTTTGTCTGGTTGGAGCTGCTGATATGAGTGGCACTAGCAAAAAGCAGAGCACTAGAACAGAGCACTAGAACAGAGCACTAGAACAGAGCACTAGAACAGAGCACTAGAACAGAGCACTAGAACATAGTAGAACACTAGAACAGAGCACTAGAGCATAGTAGAACACTAGAACAGAGCACTAGAACATAGTAGAACACTAGAACAGAGCACTAGAGCATAGTAGAACACTAGAACAGAGCACTAGAACATAGTAGAACACTAGAACAGAGCACTAGAACAGAGCACTAGAACAGAGCACTAGAACATAGTAGAGCTCTAGAACAGAGCACTAGAACAGAGCACTAGAACAGAGCAGAGCACCAGAACAGAGCAGAGCACTAGAACAGAGTAGAGCACCAGAACAGAGCACTATAACAGAGAACTAGAACAGAGTAGAGCACCAGAACAGAGCACTAGAACAGAGTAGAGCACCAGAACAGAGCACTAGAACAGAGCACGAGAACAGAGCAGAGCACTAGAACAGAGCAGAGCACTAGAACAGAGCAGAGCATTAGAACAGAGCATTAGAACAGAGCAGAGCACTAGAACAGAGAACTAGAACAGAGCACTAGAACAGAGTAGGGCACCAGAACAGAGCAGAGCAATACAACAGAGCAGAGCACTAGAACAGAGCAGAGCACTAGAACAGAGCAGAGCACTAGAACAGAGCAGAGCACTAGAACAGAGCAAAGCACTAGAACAGAGCATTAGAACAGAGCAGAGCACTAGAGCAGAGCACTAGAACAGAGCACTAGAAACGAGAACTAGAGCAGAACACTAGAACAGAGCACTAGAACAGAGCAGAGCACTAGAACAGAGCAGAACACTAGAACAGAGCAGAGCACTTGAACAGAGCACTACAGCAGAGCACTTAAAGAGAGCACTAGAACAGAGCAGAACACTAGAACAGAGCAGAGCACTAGAGCAGAGCAATAGAGCAGAGCACTAGAACAGAACAGAGCAGTAGAACAGAGCAGAGCACTAGAGCAGAACAGAGCAGTAGAACAGAGCAGACTAGACCAGAGCACTAGAGCAGAGCACTAGAACAGAGCACTAGAACAGAGCAGCGCACTAGAACAGAGCACTAGAACAGAGCACTAGAGCAGAGCACTTAAACAGAGCAGAGCACTAGAACAGAGCAGAGCACTAGAACAGAGCAGAGCACTAGAACAGAGCAGAGCACTAGAACAGAGCACTAGAGCAGAGCACTTAAACAGAGCACTAGAACAGAGTAGAGCACTAGAACAGAGCAGAGCACTAGAACAGAGCACTAGAACAGAGCAGAACACTACAACAGAACAGAGCACTAGAGCAGAGCAATAGAGCAGAGCAATAGAGCAGAGCAATAGAACAGAACAGAGCAGTATAACAGAGCAGAGCACTAGAACAGAACAGAGCAGTAGAACAGAGCAGAGCACTAGAGCAGAGTAGAGCACAAGAACAGAGCACAAGAACAGAGCAGAGCAGTAGAGCGGAGCACTAGAACAGAGCAGAGCAGTAGAGCGGAGCACTAGAACAGAGAATAGCACTTGAGCAAAGCCCTAGAACAGAGCAGTAGTGCAGAGCACTAGAACATAGCACCAGAACAGAGAGGAGCACTGGAGCAGAGCACTAGAGCAGAGCACTTGAGCAAAGAACTGAGCACTAGAACAGAGCACTACAACAGAGCAGAGCACTAAAACAGAGCAGAGCACTAGAACAGAGCAGAGCACTACAACAGAGCAGAGCACTAGAACAGGGCAGAGCACTACAACAGAGCAGAGCACTACAACAGAGCAGAGCACTACAACAGAGCAGAGCACTAGAGCAGAACAGAGCACTAGAACAGAGCAGAGCACTAGAACAGAGCAGAGCACTACAACAGAGCAGAGCACTAGAACAGAGCAGAGCACTACAACAGAGCAGAACAGAGCACTAGAACAGAGCAGAGCACTAGAACAGAGCAGAGCAGAGCACTAGAACAGAGCAGAGCACTAGAACAGAGCAGACCACTACAACAGAGCAGAGCACTAGAACAGAGCAGAGCACTAGAACAGAGCAGAGCACTACAACAGAGCAGAGCACTAGAACAGAGCAGCGCACTAGAACAGAGCACTAGAACAGAGCACTAGAGCAGAGCACTTAAACAGAGCAGAGCACTAGAACAGAGCAGAGCACTAGAACAGAGCAGAGCACTACAACAGAGCAGAGCAGAGCAGAGCAGAGCACTAGAACAGAGCAGAGCACTAGAACAGATCAGAGCACTACAATAGAGCAGAGCACTAGAACAGAGCAGAGCACTAGAACAGAGCAGAACACTACAACAGAGCAGAGCACTACAACAGAGCAGAGCAGAGCAGAGCACTAGAACAGAGCAGAGCACTACAACAGAGCAGAGCAGAGCACTAGAACAGAGCAGAGCATTAGAACAGAGCAGAGCACTACAACAGAGCAGAGCAGAGCAGAGCAGAGCACTAGAACAGAGCAGACCACTACAACAGAGCAGAGCACTAGAACAGAACAGAGCACTAGAACAGAACAGAGCACTACAACAGAGCAGAGCAGTAGAACAGAGCAGAGCACTAGAACAGAGCAGAGCACTAGAACAGAGCAGAGCACTAGAACAGAGCAGAGCACTAGAACAGAACAGAGCACTAGAACAGAACAGAGCACTACAATAGAGCAGAGCACTAGAACAGAGCAGAGCACTACAACAGAGCAGAGCACTACAACAGAGCAGAGCACTACAACAGAGCAGAGCACTACAACAGAGCAGAGCACTACAACAGAGCAGAGCACTACAACAGAGCAGAGCACTAGAACAGAACAGAGCACTAGAACAGAGCAGAACACTACAACAGAGCAGAGCAGAGCACTAGAACAGAGCAGAGCACTAGAACAGAGCAGAACACTAGAACAGAGCAGAGCACTACAATAGAGCAGAGCACTAGAACAGAGCAGAACACTAGAACAGAGCAGAGCACTAGAACAGAGCAGAGCACTAGAACAGAACAGAGCACTAGAACAGAGCAGAGCAGAGCACTAGAACAGAACAGAGCACTACAACAGAGCAGAGCACTAGAACAGAACAGAGCACTACAATAGAGCAGAGCACTAGAACAGAGCAGAGCACTACAACAGAGCAGAGCACTACAACAGAGCAGAGCACTACAACAGAGCAGAGCACTACAACAGAGCAGAGCACTACAACAGAGCAGAGCACTACACCAGAGCAGAGCACTACAACAGAGCAGAGCACTAGAACAGAACAGAGCACTAGAACAGAGCAGAACACTACAACAGAGCAGAGCAGAGCACTAGAACAGAGCAGAGCACTAGAACAGAGCAGAACACTACAACAGAGCAGAGCACTACAATAGAGCAGAGCACTAGAACAGAGCAGAACACTAGAACAGAGCAGAGCACTAGAACAGAGCAGAGCACTAGAACAGAACAGAGCACTAGAACAGAGCAGAGCAGAGCACTAGAACAGAACAGAGCACTACAACAGAGCAGAGCACTAGAACAGAACAGAGCACTAGAGCAGAGCAGAACACTAGAACCGAGCAGAGCACTAGAACAGAGTAGAGCACTAGAACCGAGCAGAGCACTAGAACCGAGCAGAGCACTAGAACCGAGCAGAGCACTAGAACCGAGCAGAGCACTAGAACCGAGCAGAGCACTAGAACAGAGCAGAGCACTAGAACAGAGCAGAGCACTACAACAGAGCAGAGCACTACAACAGAGCAGAGCACTACAACAGAGCAGAGCACTAGAACAGAGCAGAGCACTAGAACAGAGCAGAGCACTAGAACAGAGCAGAGCACTAGAACAGAGCAGAGCACTACAACAGAGCAGAGCACTAAAACAGAGCAGAGCACTACAACAGAGCAGAGCACTACAACAGAGCAGAGCACTAGAACAGAGCAGAGCACTAGAACAGAGCAGAGCACTACAACAGAGCAGAGCACTAGAACAGAGCAGAGCACTAGAACAGAGCAGAGCACTAGAACAGAGCAGAGCACTAGAACAGAGCAGAGCACTAGAACCGAGCAGAGCACTAGAACCGAGCAGAGCACTAGAACCGAGCAGAGCACTAGAACAGAGCAGAGCACTAGAACAGAGCCACAACATCACTGGTGAAACACTAACAGAAACAGTAGTACTGAAATAGATTGAAAATTAGCATTCTTCTGGAAGACATTATAGTCAAAAACAGTGGCAAGAAAAAGTATGTGAACCCTTTGGAAAAAACCCTGGATTTCTGCATAAATTTGTCATAACATTTGATCTGATCTTCATCTAAGTCACAACACTAGACAAACACAGTCTGCTTAAACTAATAACACACAAACAATTATGTGTATTATTGTCTTTATTGAACACACCATGTAAACATTCACAGTGCAGGGTGTAAAAAATATGTGAACCCTTTGATTTAATAACTGTTTGACCCTCCTTTGGCAGCAATAACCTCAACCAAACGTTTTCTGTAGTTGCGGAACAGACCTGCACAATGGACAGGAGGAAGTTTGGTCCATTCCTCTTTACAAAACTGTTTCAGTTCAGCAATGTTCTTGGGATGTCTGTTGGGAACTGTTCTCTTGAGGTCATAGGCCGCTCCAGAAGGCGTATTTTCTTCTGTTGAAGCCATTCTGTTGTTAATTTACTTCTGTGTTTTGGGTCGTTGTCCTGTTGCATCACCCAACTTTTGTTGAGCTTTAATTGGCAGACAGATAGCCTAACATTCTCCTGCAAAATGTCTTGATAAACTTGGGAATTCATTTTTCCGTCGATGATAGCAAGCTGTCCAGACCCTGAGGCAGCAAAGCAGCCCCAAACCATGATGCTCCCTCCACCATACTTTACAGTGAGGATGAGGTTTTGATGTTGGTGTGTTGTGCCTATTTTTCTGTTCCTTCCAAACATCTCAACTGTAGTTTCATTTGTCCACAGAATATTTTGCCAGTAGCGCTGTGAAATATCCAGATGCTCCTTAGCGAACTTCAGACGTGCATCAATTGTTTTGGGGGGACTGCAGTGACTTCTTCTGTGCTGTCCTCCCATGAACACCATTCTTGTTTAGTGTTTTACGTATCGTAGACTCGTCAACAGAGATGTTAGCATGTTCCAGAGATTTATGTAAGTCTTTAGCTGACACTCTAGGATTCTTCTTAACCTCATTGAGCATTCTGCGCTGTGCTCTCGCAGTCATCTTTGCAGGACGGCCTCTTCTAGCAACAGTGCTGAACATTCTCCATTTATAGACAATTTGTCTTACCGTGGACTGATGAACATCAAGGCTTTTAGAGATACTTTTGTAAACCTTTCCAGCTTCATGCAAGTCAACAATTCTTAATCTTAGGTCTTCTGAGATCTCTTTTGTTTGAGGCATAGTTGACATCAGGCAATGATTCTTGTGAATAGTAAACTCAAATTTTGGTGAGTGTTTTTTATAGGGCAAGGCAGCTTTAACCAACATCTCCAATCTCGTCTCAATGATTGTACTCCAGGTTGGCTGACTCTTGCCTCCAATTAGCTGTTGGAGAAGTCATTAGCCTAGGGGTTAATATACTTTTTCCAACCTACACTGTGTATATTTAAATTATGTATTCAATACAGACAAGAAAAAATACAATAATCTGTGTGTTATTTTTTTATTTCACCTTTATTTTACCAGGTAGGCCAGTTGAGAACAAATTCTCATTTACAACTGCGACCTGGCCCAGTTAAAGCAAAGCAGTGCGACACAAACAACAGTTACACATGGGATAAACAAACGTACAGTCAATAACAAAATAGAAAAATCTGTATACAGTGTGTGGAAATGGAGTAAGGAGGTAAGGCAATAAATAGGCCAATAGTGGCGAAGCAATTACAATTAAGCAAATTAACACTGAAGTGATGGATGTGCAGATGATGTGCAAGTAGAAATACTGGTGTGCAAAAGAGCAGAAAAGTAAATAAAAACAATATGGGGATGAGGTAGGTAGTTGGGTGGATTATTTACAGATGGACTATGTACAGCTGCAGCGATCGGTAAGCTGCTCAGATAGCTGATGTTTAAAGTTAGTGAGGGAGATATGGCTCCAACTTCAGCGATTATTAATTTAAGCAGACTGTGTTTGTCTGTTGTTGTGATTTAGATGACGATCAGATCACATTTTATGACCGATTTATGCAGAAATCCAGATCATTCAAAAGGGTTCACATACTTTTTCTTGCCGCTGTATTATACATCTTGTTAACTTGTTTATTCCAGTTAAAAATCACAAATCATGGTGCATGCATTTACTGCTGGATGTTGACATGAGCATTACACACTTAACCCACGGAATCATGACAAAACTGGTAACCTATTTGCTGTTAGAATCTAGTCTTATTCTATCCATATCTCATGCTTTTATGTATCTTAAAAAACATAAATTACAGAAAGTCTAGGCATCTGCAAATGATCTTAGTCTGATGCTGGCATTTAACTTTGATTATTTTTTACATTAGCTCTTATCCAGAGTGACTTACCGAAGAAGCAATTTGGGTGTTGCTCAAGGACACATAGACATATTTTTAACCTTGTCAGCTCAGGGATTGAAACCCGCAACTTTTCGGTTACTGGCCCAACGCTCTAACCACTAGGCTACCTGTTGCTCACGGTGACAGAATAGGTTAACTTTAAAAGATGGAAATTGGTAAAAAAGTTTGGCTGAAGCTAAAGCAGATAGAAAACGGCCCAATTCTAAAAACTACAAGGTTAACTTTTTATTAAATGTGTGAAAGACACTGCTGCTCCCTTGTGGTATGTCCACCACACATGCCTGGAATGTGCAGGGTATATTAACTTAACTGGTAATAATAGTTTGTCAACCCAGCCGCCTAGGCATGGCTGGGCCTGGGTGGGCCCGGGCCCACTCAATAGGGAGCCAGGTCCACCATACTCTCTACTTGTCAGTGTTCCAAACAGGACATTATTTGTATTTTTTAACTAAACACTATCAGATAGAATTCATAGCAAGCAGTGCTCTGGAATGATATTCAGATGAACTGGAATGACATTGTAACGGCGATCCTCCTCCTCTCCATCTTCGGAAAAGGAGGAGTATTGAGGGAACCAAGGCGCAGCGAAGTTTGAACACATATTTATTAAACAAGACGAAAAACGAACACGAACTACACTTGAAATGATACAAAACAACAAACGACGTAGACTGACCTAAACATGAGAACTTACATTGACACGAAGAAACGCACGAATAGGAAACAGACTACATAAACCGAAACAGTCCCGTGTGGTACGAAATAACATACAGACACGGAAGACAATCACCCACAACGAACACTGTGACAACGCCTACCTAAATATGACTCTTAATTAGAGGAACGCCAAACACCTGCCTCTAATTAAGAGCCATACCAGGCAACCCAAAAACAACACAGAAACAGAAAACATAGAATGCCCACCCAACCTCACGTCCTGACCAACTAACACACATAACAACTAACATAAATAGGTCAGGAACGTGACATTACCCCCCCCATAAGGTGCGAACTCTGGGCGCACCAGCACAAAGTCTAGGGGAGGGTCTGGGTGGGCATCTAACCACGGTGGTGGCTCAGGCTCCGGGCGAGGTCCCCACCCCACCATAATCCATCCTAGCTTCCATCTCCCTCTAAGAATGTCCACCCTCCTTTTACCCCCACAAAATCCTCTTAATAACCTCACTAATAAGGACAACACCGGGACAGAGAGATAGATCAAGACAGAGGGATAGATAAGAATATAGAGGTAGATCAAGATAGAGAGGGAGATAATGATAGAGGGGCAACTCCGGACTGAGAGGCAGCTCCGGACAGAGAGACAGCTCTGGACTGATGGGCAGTTCTGGGTATCTAGCCGTTTAAGGCTGAAGGGCAGCTCATGGCTGACTGACGAATCTGGACGCTCATGGCGGGCTGACGGCTCTCGACGCTCATGGCGGGCTGACGGCTCTCGACGCTCATGGCGGGCTGACGGCTCTCGACGCTCATGGCGGGCTGACGGCTCTCGACGCTCATGGCGGGCTGACGGCTCTCGACGCTCATGGCGGGCTGACGGCTCTCGACGCTCATGGCGGGCTGACGGCTCTCGACGCTCATGGCGGGCTGACGGCTCTCGACGCTCATGGCGGGCTGACGGCTCTCGACGCTCATGGCTCGTTGGCGGCTCTGGCAGATCCTGTCTGGTTGGCGGCTCTGGCAGATCCTGTCTGGTTGGCGGCTCTGGCAGATCCTGTCTGGTTGGCGGCTCTGGCAGATCCTGTCTGGTTGGCGGCTCTGGCAGATCCTGTCTGGTTGGCGGCTCTGGCAGATCCTGTCTGGTTGGCGGCTCTGGCAGATCCTGTCTGGCGGGCGGCTCTGTAGGCTCATGGCAGACGGGCGGCTTTGCAGGCTCATGGCAGACGGGCGGCTTTGCAGGCTCATGGCAGACGGATGGCTCAGACGGCGCTGGGGAGACGGATGGCTCAGACGGCGCTGGGGAGACGGATGGCTCAGACGGCGCTGGGGAGACGGATGGCTCAGATGGCGCTGGGGAGACGGATGGCTCAGATGGCGCTGGGGAGACGGATGGCTCTGGCCGGATACGGCGCACTGTAGACCTGGTGCGTGGTGCCGGAACTGGAGGCACCGGGCTAAGGATAAGCACCTTCCTACTAGTGCGGGGAGCAGGGACAGGGCACACTGTATTCTCAAAGCCTACTCTATCCCTGATGCGAGGTACCGGCACTGGTGACACCGGGCTGAGGACAAGCACATCAGGATTAGTAGGGGGAGAAGATACAGTGTGTTCAGGGCTCTGGAGACGCACAGGAGGCTTAGTGCGTGGTGCCGGAACTGGAGGCACCGAACTGGATACACGCACTACAGAGAGAGTGCGTGGAGGAGGAACTGGGCTCAGGAGACGCACTGATAGCCTAGTGCGTAGTGTAGGCACTGTAGGTACTAGGCTGGGGCGGGGAGGTGGTGCCGGAAATACCGGACCGTGGAGACGTACTGGCACTCTTGAGCATTGAGCCTGCCCAACCTTACCTGGTTGAATACTCCCGGTTGCCCGACCAGTGCGGGGAGGTGGAATAACCCGCACCGGGCTATGTAGGCGAACCGGGGAAACCATGCGTAAGGCAGGTGCCATGTATGCCGGCCCGAGGAGACGCACTGGAGACCAGACGCGTTGAGCCGGCCTCATGACACCTGGCTCAATACCCAATCTAGCCCTACCAGTGCGGGGAGGTGGAATAACCCGCACTGGGCTATGCACTCGTACAGGAGACACCGTGCGCTCTACTGCGTAACACGGCGCCTGCCCGTACTCCCGCTCTCCACGGTAAGCCTGGGAAGTGGGCGCAGGTCTCCTACCTGCCCTAGGCCCACTACCTCCTAGCCCCCCCCCAAGAAATTTTTGGGAATTACTTACGGGCTTTTTGGGCTTCCGTGCCAGACGCGTTCCCTCATAGCTCCGGTTCCTCTCTCCGGTAGCCTCTGCTCTCCTCAGTGCCTCCAGCTGTTCCCATGGGAGGCGATCCCTACCAGCCAGGATCTCCTCCCAAGTGTAGCAACCCTTTCCGTCCAATACATCGTCCCATGTCCATTGCTCCTTCTTTTCCTGTCCCTTACTCCGTTGACTCCTCTGCTTGGCTCTGGTATGGTCGGTGATTCTGTAACAGCGATCCTCCTCCTCTCCATCTTCGGAAAAGGAGGAGTATTGAGGGAACCAAGGCGCAGCGAAGTTTGAACACATATTTATTAAACAAGACGAAAAACGAACACGAACTACACTTGAAAAGATACAAAACAACGTAGACTGACCTAAACATGAGAACTTACATAGACACGAAGAAACGCACGAATAGGAAACAGACTACATAAACCGAAACAGTCCCGTGTGGTACGAAATAACATACAGACACGGAAGACAATCACCCACAACGAACACTGTGACAACGCCTACCTAAATATGACTCTTAATTAGAGGAACGCCAAACACCTGCCTCTAATTAAGAGCCATACCAGGCAACCCAAAAACAACACAGAAACAGAAAACATAGAATGCCCACCCAACCTCACGTCCTGACCAACTAACACACATAACAACTAACATAAATAGGTCAGGAACGTGACAGACATTCACTCTCATGGGATGAGTGGCCAAAAATAACAAACTGAAAGCCACTCCTCCAATAAGCCACCAATATGACTGCATTGAGGCATATGTCACTGTGCTTCTATGGCTACAGTTGAAGTCGGAAGTTTACAAATACCTTAGCCAAATACATTTCAACTCAGTTTTTCACAATTCCTGACATTTAATCCTAGTAAAAATTTCCTGTCTTAGGTCAGTTAGAATCACCACTTTATTTTAAGAATGTGAAATGTCAGAATAATAGTAGAAATAATTATTTATTTCAGCTTTTATTTCTTTCATCACATTCCCAGTGGGTCAGTTTAAATACACTCAAGTAGTATTTGGTAGCATTGCCTTTAAATGGTTTAACTTGGGTTAAACATTTTGGGTAGCCTTGCACAAGCTTCCCACAATAAGTTGGGTGAATGTTGGCCCATTCCTCCTGACAGAGCTGGTGTAACTGAATCAGGTTTGTACGCCTCCTTGCTTGCACACGCTTTATAAGTTCTGCCCACACATTTTCTATAGGATTGAGGTCAGGGCTTTGTGATGGCTACTCCAATACCTTGACTTTGTTGTCCTTAAGCCATTTTGCCACAACTTTGGAAGTATGCTTGGGGTCATTGTCAATTTGGAAGACCCATTTGTGACCAAGCTTTATCTTCCTGACTGATGTCTTAAGATGTTTCTTAAATATATCCACATAATTTTCCTTCTCATGATGCCATCTATTTTGTGAAGTGCACCAGTCCCTCCTGCAGCAAAGCATCCCCACAATGTGATGCTGCCAGAGGACATTTCACCAAAAAGTATAATCTTTGTCCCCATGTGCAGTTGCAAACTGTAGTCTGGCTTTTTTATGACGATTTTGGAGCAGTGTCTTCTTCCTTGCTGAGCAGCTTTTCAGGTTGTCGATATAGGACTCGTTTTACTGTGGATAATAATAATTTTGTACCGGTTTCCTCCAACGTCTTCACAAGGTCCTTTGCTGTTGTTCTGGGATTTATTTGCACTTCTCGGACCGAAGTATGTTCATCTATAGGAGACAGAACGCATCTCCTTCTTGAGTGGTATGACGGCTGCGTGGTCCCATGGTGTTTATACTTGCATACTATTGTTTGTACAGCTGAACTTGGTACCTTCAGGTGTTAGGAAATTGCTCCTAAGGATGAACCAGACTTTTGGAGGTCTACAATTGTTTTTCGGAGGTCTTGGCTGATTTCTTTTGATTTTCCCATGATGTCAAGCAAAGAGGCACTGAGTTTGAAGGTCGGCCTTGAAATACATCCACAGGTACACTTCCAATTGACTCAAATGATGTCAATTCACCTATCAGAAGCTTCTAAAGCCATGACATAATTTTCTGGAATTTCCCAAGCTGTTTAAAGGCACAGTCAACTTAGTGTATGTAAACTTCTGACCCACTGGAATTGTGATACAGTGAATTCATTATAAGTGAAAACTTCTGTCTGTAAACAATTTTGGAGAAATTGCTTGTGTCATGCACAAAGTAGATGTCCTAACTGACCTGCCAAAATTATAGTTTGTTAACAAAGAAATGTGTGGCGTGATTGAAAAACAAGTTTTAATGACTCCAACGTAAGTGAATGTAAACTTCCGACTTCAAATGTATGCACCAAGCCACTGCTTACTTCATTTGTTCATTTAACAAATAAGACCGCCCATAATACATTGCCTTTATCGCAGTCAACACAACTATATATTAGCTTTAATTCTCTTAAGCAATGTTTATAGTAGAAAGATTAGCATTAAGACGTCTGTGGCATTGTGTTGTGTTGACTTTTATTATTCCCAGCACAAGGTGCACCTGTGTAATGATCATGCTGTTTAATCAGCTTGTTGATAAGCCACACCTGTCAGGTGGATGTATTATCTTGGCAAAAGAGAAATTCTTACTAACATGGATGTTAACACATTTTTGTACAAAATTTGAGAGAAATAAGCTTTTTGTGTGTATGGAACATTTCTGGGCTCTTTTATGCCAGCTCATGAAACATGGGACCAAGACTTTACGTGTTGCTTTTAAAAAGAAATCTGTATAATAACTGGCCTACACATAGCCTAGTAACTATTCTGGTTAGAGCCAGTTTGCGCTGTTCTGTGAAGGGAGTAGTACACAGCGTTGTACGAGATCTTCAGTTTCTTGGAAATTTCTCGCATGGAATAGCCTTAATTTCTCAGAACAAGAATAGACTGACGAGTTTCAGAAGAAAGTCCTTTGTTTTCTGGCCATTTTGAGCCTGTAATCAAACCTACAAATGCTGATGCTCCAGATTCAACTAGTCTAAAGAAGGCCAGTTGTATTGCTTCTTTAAACAGTACAACAGTTTTCAGCTGTGCTAACATAATTGCAAAAGGGTTTTCTAATGATCAATTAGCCTTTTACAATGATAAACTTGGATTAGCTAACACAACGTGCCATTGGAACACAGGAGTGATGGTTGCTGATAATGGTCCTCTGTACTCCTATGCAGATATTCCATTAAAAATCAGCCGTTTCCAGCTACAATAGTCATTTACAACATTAACAATGTCTACACTGTATTTCTGATCAATTGTATGTTCTTTTAATGGACAAAAAATAGCTTTTCTTTCAAAAACAAGGACATTTATATGTGACCACAAACTTTTGAACAGTAGTGTATGTTTGAGTAAGATTGTCTTTTTCGCATTCATAGCAATAGTTATGAACTTTACTACAGGGATTGGATGTAAATGGCAGAACATAGAGGTTGTGGTAGCAGCTACAGAGAGGTATTTGGGTGTACGAGATTTAACGTCAGAAAAGTTAACGGGTGTGTTGAGTGGTGGTGTCCCGTCCTTTCAGGTTGTTGGCCTGAGGTAGGACCTGATAGGTTTAAATAGTGGAGTAGGGTGGTGGTTTTTAATGAGTGTGGGGCAGTGGAGGCTGCTGAGGGGAGGACAGCTCCTAATAATGTCTGGAACGGAGTAAATGGAATGGTATCAAATACATCAACTATGTAGTTTCCATGGTTTCCATGTGTTTGATGCCATTCCATTGACTCCGTTCCAGACATTATTAGGAGCCGTCCTCCCCTCTGCAGCCTCCACTGGTGCACGGTTAGATGGTAGCGTATTTGTTGACTTATTTGACTTTTTTCAAGCAAAGTATAAGGGAGTTATACTCCAGTCTAGTAGGTGGCGGTAATGCAACATGTATTGGATGCCAATCGCCCTTAAACCTCATCAAAGAAGAAGGTCTGTTTGGCAAGCGTTCCCGGTAGTCTCGCGATGTTGCGCATCTGGGTTTACTCTGAGCCGGCATGGATAACTGTAGCAAAGATGATCTGCTAGGGATAGACGTTTTAAAGGATTTAAGTGAGATTTAGAAGTCGTTGAACCATGGCCACAGACACTACTACAGAGAATGGGCCGAGTTCGAGCCAAGAAGCGCAAACACACGTCAACGCTACAACTGAATACTGCGCAAAGATGCAGGAATGGATATGGCAGTACCACTGGGACTATGTAAATTGGCAAAACTGTATGACTCTGACTACGTTTCATTTTTCTCCATGCAATTTCTCCGTAGCTGCAAACTATCAAGCGCCGACTGGAACTCCGTGGCCCGCAGGACAACCAACTTTAGATGCACGTTACGGGTACAACTATCTGGGAATGGGGTATCCATTCCCTGCGCCCCCGACTACAGGTGCTCAGACCGGGCAGCAGATGACAGCTGGGACACCGCCTCATGATTCAAGGCCGGTGCAACAACAGAACGGAAACGCACCCCAAACAGGTACACTAATTACATGATGGCTACCCACTCATGCATACAATCTGCTGAGGCCTTGATCTGAATAGTACGCATTTGTTTTACGTCAGTTCTTGAACCCTCCAGACCAAAGGCAAATCACGTAGACATTGACTGATTTGGCTGAACAAAGTGAAATGGATTGATCAGGGGTTTAAAGTAGACCTGCTCACAATCTCGGGAAGTTAGTTGAACTTGATCTAAAGCAGGGCAGATTATTGTACTGTTGTACCTGGGTACATTCCCTGACGTTGTCTTCTCCCCTGCAGGTCTGGAATACCTTCTCCCCTCCACAGATTCCTGGCTGAGACGGTAGACTTCTTTATTCTATTCTGCGTCAAGGCAACCATCATTCTGTGGATCATGCATCTTAGTGGCATGAAGTGAGTCAATCAGTCTCGCCTTTTATCATTTCCTTGGCCTTGAATGAGAAAAAAATACAAGAAAATACCATGTTAATGAACATTCATTTTCATTATCATAGTAGGCCATAATTATTAGATTCTATTATAGTCCACTCTATTCTATTCTCCCCCACAGGGACATCACTAAGTTCATCACCCACTTCATAGTTGAGGAGATAGATGAGAACACGTCCATGGAGGACCTGCAGAAGATGATGGCAGTAGCTCTGGTCTACAGGGTGCTGGTCTGTTCCTATGAGGTACAGTATTTTTATTTATTTATTTATTTCACCTTTATTTAACCAGGTAGGCTAGTTGAGAACAAGTTCTCATTTGCAACTGCGACCTGGCCAAGATAAAGCATAGCAGTGTGAACAGACAACAACACAGAGTTACACATGGAGTAAACAATAAACAAGTCAATAACATGGTAGAAAAAAAGAGAATCTATATACAATGTGTGCAAAAGGCATGAGGAGGTAGGCAATAAATCGAATAATTACAATTTAGCATATTAACACTGGAGTGATAAATCATCAGATGATCATGTGCAAGTGGAGATACTGGGGTGCAAAAGAGCAGAAAAGTAAATAAATAAAAACAGTAAGGGGATGAGGTAGGTAAAGTGGGTGGGCTGTTTACAGATGGACTATGTACAGCGGCAGCGATCGGTTAGCTGCTCAGATAGCAGATGTTTAAAGTTGTTGAGGGAGATAAAAGTCTCCAACTTCAGAGATTTTTGCAATTCGTTCCAGTCGCAGGCAGCAGAGAACTGGAAGGAAAGGCAGCCAAATTAGGTTTTGGCTTTAGGGATGATCAGTGAGATACACCTGCTGGAGCGCGTACTCTGGTCTACAGGGTGCTGGTCTGTCTATGAGGTACAGTAGCTCTGGTCTACAGGGTGCTGGTCTGTGTCTGTGAGGTACAGTAGCTCTGGTCTACAGGGTGCTGGTCTGTTTCTATGAGGTACAGTAGCTCTGGTCTACAGGGTGCTGGTCTGTCTATGAGGTACAGTAGCTCTGGTCTACAGGGTGCTGGTCTGTGTCTATGAGGTACAGTAGCTCTGGTCTACAGGGTGCTGGTCTGTTTCTATGAGGTACAGTAGCTCTGGTCTACAGGGTGCTGGTCTGTGTCTATGAGGTACAGTAGCTCTGGTCTACAGGGTGCTGGTCTGTCTATGAGGTACAGTAGCTCTGGTCTACAGGGTGCTGGTCTGTTTCTATGAGGTACAGTAGCTCTGGTCTACAGGGTGCTGGTCTGTGTCTATGAGGTACAGTAGCTCTGGTCTACAGGGTGCTGGTCTGTCTATGAGGTACAGTAGCTCTGGTCTACAGGGTGCTGGTCTGTGTCTATGAGGTACAGTAGCTCTGGTCTACAGGGTGCTGGTCTGTTTCTATGAGGTACAGTAGCTCTGGTCTACAGGGTGCTGGTCTGTTTCTATGAGGTACAGTAGCTCTGGTCTACAGGGTGCTGGTCTGTGTCTATGAGGTACAGTAGCTCTGGTCTACAGGGTGCTGGTCTGTCTATGAGTTACAGTAGCTCTGGTCTACAGGGTGCTGGTCTGTGTCTATGAGGTACAGTAGCTCTGGTCTACAGGGTGCTGGTCTGTTTCTATGAGGTACAGTAGCTCTGGTCTACAGGGTGCTGGTCTGTTTCTATGAGGTACAGTAGCTCTGGTCTACAGGGTGCTGGTCTGTTTCTATGAGGTACAGTAGCTCTGATCTACATGGTGCTGGTCTGTCTATGAGGTACAGTAGCTCTGGTCTACAGGGTGCTGGTCTGTCTATGAGGTACAGTAGCTCTGGTCTACAGGGTGCTGGTCTGTTTCTATGAGGTACAGTAGCTCTGGTCTACAGGGTGCTGGTCTGTCTATGAGGTACAGTAGCTCTGGTCTACAGGGTGCTGGTCTGTCTATGAGGTACAGTAGCTCTGGTCTACAGGGTGCTGGTCTGTTTCTATGAGGTACAGTAGCTCTGGTCTACATGGTGCTGGTCTGTTTCTATGAGGTACAGTAGCTCTGGTCTACAGGGTGCTGGTCTGTTTCTATGAGGTACAGTAGCTCTGGTCTACAGGGTGCTGGTCTGTTTCTATGAGGTACAGTAGCTCTAGTCTACATGGTGCTGGTCTGTCTATGAGGTACAGTAGCTCTGGTCTACAGGGTGCTGGTCTGTCTATGAGGTACAGTAGCTCTGGTCTACAGGGTGCTGGTCTGTTTCTATGAGGTACAGTAGCTCTGGTCTACAGGGTGCTGGTCTGTCTATGAGGTACAGTAGCTCTGGTCTACAGGGTGCTGGTCTGTCTATGAGGTACAGTAGCTCTGGTCTACAGGGTGCTGGTCTGTTTCTATGAGGTACAGTAGCTCTGGTCTACAGGGTGCTGGTCTGTGTCTGAGGTACAGTAGCTCTGGTCTACAGGGTGCTGGTCTGTTTCTGTGAGGTACAGTAGCTCTGGTCTACAGGGTGCTGGTCTGTTTCTATGAGGTACAGTAGCTCTGGTCTACAGGGTGCTGGTCTGTGTCTATGAGGTACAGTAGCTCTGGTCTACAGGGTGCTGGTCTGTTTCTATGAGGTACAGTAGCTCTGGTCTACAGGGTGCTGGTCTGTTTCTATGAGGTACAGTAGCTCTGGTTTACAGGGTGCTGGTCTGTTTCTATGAGGTACAGTAGCTCTGGTCTACATGGTGCTGGTCTGTTTCTATGAGGTACAGTAGCTCTGGTCTACAGGGTGCTGGTCTGTTTCTATGAGGTACAGTAGCTCTAGTCTACATGGTGCTGGTCTGTCTATGAGGTACAGTAGCTCTGGTCTACAGGGTGCTGGTCTGTCTATGAGGTACAGTAGCTCTGGTCTACAGGGTGCTGGTCTGTTTCTATGAGGTACAGTAGCTCTGGTCTACAGGGTGCTGGTCTGTCTATGAGGGACAGTAGCTCTGGTCTACAGGGTGCTGGTCTGTCTATGAGGGACAGTAGCTCTGGTCTACAGGGTGCTGGTCTGTTTCTATGAGGTACAGTAGCTCTGGTCTACAGGGTGCTGGTCTGTGTCTGAGGTACAGTAGCTCTGGTCTACAGGGTGCTGGTCTGTTTCTGTGAGGTACAGTAGCTCTGGTCTACAGGGTGCTGGTCTGTTTCTATGAGGTACAGTAGCTCTGGTCTACAGGGTGCTGGTCTGTTTCTATGAGGTACAGTAGCTCTGGTCTACAGGGTGCTGGTCTGTTTCTATGAGGTACAGTAGCTCTGGTTTACAGTGTGCTGGTCTGTTTCTATGAGGTACAGTAGCTCTGGTCTACAGGGTGCTGGTCTGTGTCTGTGAGGTACAGTAGTCAGAGTGATGATCTAGGATCAGTTATGCCTTCTAAATCATAATGAATTAGAGGAGGGCCTGATCCTAGATCAGCACTCATACAGTACTCTGAGACACTTTGTGAATACAAGCACAGGTTGCTGGTCTGTTTCAGTGAGCTTAATATGGGTTATATTGGTTACCCATACAGTTACTAAGCATTGAAAATAAGTGACAACCTAAAGCCCTGTATTCACAATGGAAAGGAGCTGAATCACCTCCTTCCTACCACAGATGCTATGTGTGGATTACCACTGTCTCTCTGACCTCCTCTCTCTTCTCCTCTCAGATCATCTGTATCTGGGGTCTGGGCAGTGCCACCCCGGGGAAGATCCTCCTGGGTCTTCAGGTCGTGACGTGTGACAGCTCGGTGCTGGTCCGACCCAACCGGGTCCTGGTGGTACCGGCGTCTAACGTCACCCTATCTGTGTAAGTCACTGACTGCATGTGACACATCTTGGTTAGCGTTGAAAACAGATATGAATGTTTGTTTGGACAACAGACATCTACCACTGGTGCCACTACTACATTTCCATATGGAAAGGTGTGACATGAATACCTGGACCCTGAGTGTTGAATATGAAAGGAACACTGGACCCTGAGTGTTGAATATGAAAGGCACACTGGACCCTGAGTGTTGAATATGAAAGGCACACTGGACCCTGAGTGTTGAATATGAAAGGTACACTGGACCCTGAGTGTTGAATATGAAAGGCACACTGGACCCTGAGTGTTGAATATGAAAGGCACGCTGGACCCTGAGTGTTGAATATGAAAGGCACGCTGGACCCTGAGTGTTGAATATGAAAGGCACACTGGACCCTGAGTGTTGAATATGAAAGGCACACTGGACCCTGAGTGTTGAATATGAAAGGCACACTGGTGCCTGAGTGTTGAATATGAAAGGCACGCTGGACCCTGAGTGTTGAATATGAAAGGCACGCTGGACCCTGAGTGTTGAATATGAAAGGCACGCTGGACCCTGAGTGTTGAATATGAAAGGCACGCTGGACCCTGAGTGTTGAATATGAAAGGCACGTTGGACCCTGAGTGTTGAATATGAAAGGCACGCTGGACCCTGAGTGTTGAATATGAAAGGCACGCTGGACCCTGAGTGTTGAATATGAAAGGCACGCTGGACCCTGAGTGTTGAATATGAAAGGCACGCTGGACCCTGAGTGTTGAATATGAAAGGCACACTGGACCCTGAGTGTTGAATATGGAAGGCACGCTGGACCCTGAGTGTTGAATATGAAAGGCACGCTGGACCCTGAGTGTTGTCAGTTCATAAGGTACTACATAAATATGAAGCCTACCTCTGAGATGGAGAAAGGTGGGTTTTAATGCCGATTTACATTTTAGTAATTTAGCAGACGTTCTTCTCCTGAGCATTTTCACAGTAGTAAGTGCATACATTTTTTGTTACTTTTTGTTACTAGTCCCCTGTTGCTCTACCAACTGAGCCCGTTTGACATTTTTACCCTTGTTTTGGTAGCAGTTAATTTTCTGCTACTGTTTCCACTGATATTAACCTGCTATTACATGTTTAGGTTATTGCTATGTAATTAGTATTATTTATTATCATGTCTTGTAAAAGTAACATCCACCCCTTTCTCTCCCAGTTCCACGGTGCGGCCGTTGAATAAGAACTTCCTGTTCCCCATCTTCACCAGCCTCTTCTTCTTTCAACACAACAGGACTGTCTATGACCTCGTAGCTGGAACCATCGTGGTGCAACGCAGAGGGGTCAGATAACTGATACCCTTTACGTCAATGTCGTGTTGAGTAGGACACACCAACACTTTGCAACGGAAAATGAAAACGTGTTCTGTTTCACTAAGTTTGAAAATATGTTTTCTCTCTATTGAACAAAACCCAAACCTTGGGCTTCTAGAACTGAACAGAACGCCTGTAGAACAGATCTAGGCCTACAGACCTGAGAGAGAGAGAGAGATCTGCCCATGAATACATACGTCTCGGACTGAAATCCACTCAGGACAGGAGGAGCCTGATACAACGTGATATAGAAGCATTATGGGAAGGATCAGAACAGAACATGGCTGTGTTTGTCTTCTTCATTCACAAAGTATTGTTCCTGAACGTTTTCCTATTTACTGCTTAGCCAGACAAGCAGAATGAATCTGAAATATCTGAAAGGAATGTTAGGTAATTTATTAGTTTATTTATTGTTCATTTGCAGCTGTTGACTCAGCTACTCCTATATGCATAAGGGATGTTTCAGGTTGAAAGGTGAAACGGGCTGGTTGACTCAGCTACTCCTATATGCATAAGGGATGTTTCAGGTTGAAAGGTGAAATGGGCTGGTTGACTCAGCTACTCCTATATGCATAAGGGATGTTTCAGGTTGAAAGGTGAAATGGGCTGGTTGACTCAGCTACTCCTATATGCATAAGGGATGTTTCAGGTTGAAAGGTGAAATGGGCTTGTTTGCATATTGGCCATTCCGCATAAATGAAACTGAACTGCAAACTATTAATTGGGTCTTTTATGTGCTGCACTCTCTGTCTGTCTGTGTTCTCTATCTGTCTGTCTTGTCTGTATTCTCTATCTGTCTGTCTTGTCTGTATTCTCTATCTGTCTGTCTTGTCTGTATTCTCTATCTGTCTGTCTGTCTGTGTTCTCTGTCTGTCTTGTCTGTATTCTCTATCTGTCTGTCTGTCTGTGTTCTCTATCTGTCTGTCTTGTCTGTATTCTCTATCTGTCTGTCTTGTCTGTATTCTCTATCTGTCTGTCTGTCTGTGTTCTCTGTCTGTCTTGTCTGTATTCTCTATCTGTCTGTCTGTCTGTGTTCTCTGTCTGTCTTGTCTGTATTCTCTATCTGTCTGTCTGTCTGTGTTCTCTGTCTGTCTGTCTTGTTTAACTGGCTGTGTATCAGGCTGTCTGTCTGTCTTGTCTAGCTGGCTGGCTGTGTATCAGGCTGTCTGTCTGTATTCTCTGTCTGTCTGTCTGTCTGGTCTAGCTGGCTGTGTATCAGGCTGTCTGTCTGTCTAGCTGGCTGGCTGTGTATCAGTCTGTCTGTCTGTCTGTCTGTCTGTCTGTCTGTCTAGCTGTGTATCAGGATGTCTGTATGTCTGGTCTAGCTGGCTGTGTATCAGTCTGTCTGTCTGTCTGTCTAGCTGGATGGCTGTGTATCAGTCTGTCTGTCTAGCTGGCTGGCTGTGTATCAGGCTGTCTGTCGGTCTTGTCTAGCTCGCTGTGTATCAGGCTGTCTGTCTGTCTGTCTGGTCTAGCTGGCTGTGTATCAGGCTGTCTGTCTGTCTGTCTAGCTGGCTGGCTGTGTATCAGGCTGTCTGTCGGTCTTGTCTAGCTCGCTGTGTATCAGGCTGTCTGTGTCTCGTCTAGCTGGCTGTGTATCAGGCTGGCTGGCTGTCATGTCTGACTGGCTATGTATCAAGCTGTCTGTCTCTGTCTGTCTGGCTGGCTGTCTGTATCTATCAGGCTGGCTGTGTATTAGGCTGTCTGTCTGTCATGTCTGGCTGTCTATCTGGCTGGCTGTGTATCTGTCTGTCTGTCTCTGTCTGTGTGTCTGTCTGTCTGTCTGGCTATGTATCAAGCTGTCTGTCTCTGTCTGTCTGGCTGGCTGTCTGTATCTATCAGGCTGGCTGTGTATTAGGCTGTCTGTCTCTCGTGTCTGTCTGGCTGTGTATCAAGCTGGCTGTGTCTGTATCTGGCTGGCTGTGTATCTGGCTGGCTGTGTATCAAGCTGTCTGTCTGTCTGTCTGTCTGTCTGTCTGTCTGTCTGTCTGTCTGTCTGTCTGTGCCACATATTCAGCAGCAGGTTTGCATTATACTGTCCAGTCCTTTCTTCAGCAGAACCAGACTGAGGCAGTTCTCATTCTGACTCACAGATCAGAGTCTGGATGTTATACAATATGTCTACCCTCATCCTCCTCCTCCTCCTCCTCCTCCTCCTCGCTGATAAGAGGTCTGCTGGATGTGTCTGTGTAGACTAGTGCGTGTATAAGATGTGTTAGTGTGTAGGGAGGCACACACCTCTGGTCTTATCTGGATTCCCATCACTCAGGGTATTTAAATGACCTTACGCAGGCTTGGTCGGTCAAGACTAGCCTTCAGTGGCGTAAATGACCACTCTCAAGTGAGTTTGCAATTGACCACTGAAGTTAGTTTATAATGTCATTTTTCACACTACACAATGTATAGAGCTATACTGTTGATTTAGAGTATAGCTGGTGGTGGTGATGTAGTACAGTTATGATTGATCTTTTCATTTGTGGCTTATCGTGTCTCTGTTAATGTCATGTTTCACCAGCACCACCAACAATGTAGTGAAAGACTCGCACAGTAGAACCATATTCAGTGAACATTCTGATTAGAAGTAGTTACCATGTTAAGCCACAGGGGGGCGCTAGATAGTAGAACACAAACCAGTGCGAAATATTGACTTCATCAAATCACATTTATTTATAAAGCCTTTTTTACATCAGCAGTTGTCACAAAGTGTTTATACAGAAATCCAGCCTAAAACTCCAAAGATCAAGCAATGCAGATGTACAAGCAACGGTGGATTGTTAAAAACTCCCTAGAAAAGGCAGGAACCTAGAAATAAACCTAGAGTGGCACCAGGCTCTGAGGGGTGGCCAATCCTCTTCTGGCTGTGCCGGGTGGAGATTCATGCAAGGCTTCCTCTCCTCTTCCTAGCTCCTTAAGCTCGCTTTTTCCTTCTCTCCTCCTCTTCCCCTTGTCTCCTCTTCCCCTTCTCTTCTCCCTCTTCTCCTCCTCTTCCTCTTCTCCCCCTCTCCTCTTCCTCTTCTCCTCCTCTTCCCCTTGTCTCCTCTTCCCCTTCTCTTCTCCCTCTTCCTCTTCTCCCCCTCTTCCTCTTCTCTCCCCCCCTCCTCTTCCTCTTCTTTCCTCCCTCTTCCCCTTCTCCCTCTTCCTCTTCTCTCCCCTCTCTTCCTCTTCTGTCCCCCCTCCTCTTCCTCTTCTTTCCCCCCTCTTCTCCCTCTTCCTCTTCTCTCCCCCCTCTTCCTCTTCTCTCCCCCCTCTTCCTCTTCTATCCCCCCTCTCCTCTTCTCTCCCCCCTCTTCCTCTTCTATCCCCCCTCTCCTCTTCTCTCCCCCCTCTTCCTCTTCTATCCCCCCTCTCCTCTTCTCTCCCCCCTCTTCCTCTTCTATCCCCCCTCTCCTCTTCTTTCCCCCCTCTTCCCCTTCTCTCTTTTCCTCTTCTCTCCCCCTTTTCCTCTTCTTCCCTCTCCTCTTCCCCTTCTCTCTCCTCCTCCTTCTCTTCCCCTTCTCTCTCTTCCTCTTATCTCCCCCCCTCTTCCTCTTCTCCCCACCTCTACCACTCCCACAGTAGTGTCCCTATAGGCCAGCCTGTCCAGGGAAATTCCTCCTAATAGAACCCAGTTGGATGGAAGGAATGAAAAGAGAAGCAGCGTCTAGTTCGACAGAGGACAACAACGCCTTTCCATGGTCTCATTTTATTAACGACTGCTTGAACACAGTGACACAGACCCACGCACATTCTCAGAATACAGTCACACTCAGTCACACACACATGCTCTGCATCATTCACTTTAGTCAGTCATCAAATTCCTCTGGTCCCCTGACTTAGTCTGATTTCTCTCGGAGAGAAAGGAAAAGGGCATTTCTTCCATGATACGCCCCCATCTCCCTCTCACACCCTGCTGCACCACACCCCGTGACCCCGCTGCCCCACACCCCGTGACCCCGCTGCCCCACACCCCGCGACCCCGCTGTCCCACACCCCGTGACCCTGCTGCCCCACACCCTGTGACCCCGCTGTCCCACACCCCGCTGCCCCACACCCCGTGACCCTGCTGCCCCACACCCTGTGACCCCGCTGCCCCACACCCTGCTGCCCCACACCTATCTATCAGTGTCTGGTGTGATGTGAATGTGATTGAGCTGCACACATCAGGTTGAGCTAGTCTGGAGGGAAGTGGGACTGCGCGGGGGTTGGGACTGTACGAGGGGTGGGACTGTACGAGGGGTGGGACTGTACGAGGGGTGGGACTGTACGAGGGGTGGGACTGTACGAGGGGTGGGACTGTACGAGGGGTGGGACTGCGCGGGGGTTGGGACTGCGCGGGGGTTGGGACTGTACGAGGGGTGGGACTGTACGAGGGGTGGGACTGTACGGGGGGTGGGACTGTACGGGGGGTGGGACTGTACGAGGGGTGGGACTGTACGAGGGGTGGGACTGTACGAGGGGTGGGACTGTACGGGGGTTGGGACTGTACGAGGGGTGGGACTGTACGAGGGGTGGGACTGTACGGGGGTTGGGACTGTACGAGGGGTGGGACTGTACGGGGGTTGGGACTGTACGAGGGTTGGGACTGTACGAGGGGTGGGACTGTACGAGGGGTGGGACTGCACGGGGGTTGGGACTGTACGAGGGGTGGGACTGTACGAGGGGTGGGACTGTACGAGGGGTGGGACTGTACGGGGGTTGGGACTGTACGAGGGGTGGGACTGTACGAGGGGTGGGACTGCGCGGGGGTTGGGACTGTACGAGGGGTGGGACTGTACGAGGGGTGGGACTGTACGAGGGGTGGGACTGTACGAGGGGTGGGACTGTACGGGGGGTGGGACTGTACGGGGGGTGGGACTGTACGAGGGGTGGGACTGTACGAGGGGTGGGACTGTACGAGGGGTGGGACTGTACGGGGGTTGGGACTGTACGAGGGGTGGGACTGTACGAGGGGTGGGACTGTACGGGGGTTGGGACTGTACGAGGGGTGGGACTGTACGGGGGTTGGGACTGTACGAGGGTTGGGACTGTACGAGGGGTGGGACTGTACGAGGGGTGGGACTGCACGGGGGTTGGGACTGTACGAGGGGTGGGACTGTACGAGGGGTGGGACTGTACGAGGGGTGGGACTGTACGGGGGTTGGGACTGTACGAGGGGTGGGACTGTACGGGGGTTGGGACTGTACGAGGGGTGGGACTGTACGAGGGGTGGGACTGTACGGGGGTTGGGACTGTACGGGGGTTGGGACTGTACGAGGGGTGGGACTGTACGGGGGTTGGGACTGTACGAGGGGTGGGACTGTACGGGGGTTGGGACTGTACGGGGGTTGGGACTGTACGAGGGGTGGGACTGTACGGGGGTTGGGACTGTACGAGGGGTGGGACTGTACGGGGGGTGGGACTGTACGGGGGTTGGGACTGTACGAGGGGTGGGACTGTACGAGGGGTGGGACTGTACGAGGGGTGGGACTGTACGAGGGGTGGGACTGCACGGGGGTTGGGACTGTACGAGGGGTGGGACTGTACGGGGGGTGGGACTGTACGGGGGTTGGGACTGTACGAGGGGTGGGACTGTACGAGGGGTGGGACTGTACGAGGGGTGGGACTGTACGGGGGTTGGGACTGTACGGGGGTTGGGACTGTACGAGGGGTGGGACTGTACGGGGGTTGGGACTGTACGAGGGGTGGGACTGTACGAGGGGTGGGACTGTACGAGGGGTGGGACTGCACGGGGGTTGGGACTGTACGAGGGGTGGGACTGTACGGGGGGTGGGACTGTACGGGGGTTGGGACTGTACGAGGGGTGGGACTGTACGAGGGGTGGGACTGTACGAGGGGTGGGACTGTACGGGGGTTGGGACTGTACGAGGGGTGGGACTGTACGAGGGGTGGGACTGTACGAGGGGTGGGACTGTACGGGGGTTGGGACTGTACGAGGGGTGGGACTGTACGAGGGGTGGGACTGTACGAGGGGTGGGACTGTACGAGGGGTGGGACTGTACGGGGGGTGGGACTGTACGGGGGGTTGGGACTGTAGGAGGGGTGGGACTGTACGGGGGTTGGGACTGTACGAGGGGTGGGACTGTACGAGGGGTGGGACTGTACGGGGGTTGGGACTGTACGGGGGTTGGGACTGTACGAGGGGTGGGACTGTACGGGGGGTGGTACTGTACGGGGGGTGGGACTGTACGAGGGGTGGGACTGTACGAGGGGTGGGACTGTACGAGGGGTGGGACTGTACGGGGGTTGGGACTGTACGAGGGGTGGGACTGTACGAGGGGTGGGACTGTACGGGGGTTGGGACTGTACGAGGGGTGGGACTGTACGGGGGTTGGGACTGTACGAGGGTTGGGACTGTACGAGGGGTGGGACTGTACGAGGGGTGGGACTGCACGGGGGTTGGGACTGTACGAGGGGTGGGACTGTACGAGGGGTGGGACTGTACGAGGGGTGGGACTGTACGGGGGTTGGGACTGTACGAGGGGTGGGACTGTACGGGGGTTGGGACTGTACGAGGGGTGGGACTGTACGAGGGGTGGGACTGTACGGGGGTTGGGACTGTACGGGGGTTGGGACTGTACGAGGGGTGGGACTGTACGGGGGTTGGGACTGTACGAGGGGTGGGACTGTACGGGGGTTGGGACTGTACGGGGGTTGGGACTGTACGAGGGGTGGGACTGTACGGGGGTTGGGACTGTACGAGGGGTGGGACTGTACGGGGGGTGGGACTGTACGGGGGTTGGGACTGTACGAGGGGTGGGACTGTACGAGGGGTGGGACTGTACGAGGGGTGGGACTGTACGAGGGGTGGGACTGCACGGGGGTTGGGACTGTACGAGGGGTGGGACTGTACGGGGGGTGGGACTGTACGGGGGTTGGGACTGTACGAGGGGTGGGACTGTACGAGGGGTGGGACTGTACGAGGGGTGGGACTGTACGGGGGTTGGGACTGTACGGGGGTTGGGACTGTACGAGGGGTGGGACTGTACGGGGGTTGGGACTGTACGAGGGGTGGGACTGTACGAGGGGTGGGACTGTACGAGGGGTGGGACTGCACGGGGGTTGGGACTGTACGAGGGGTGGGACTGTACGGGGGGTGGGACTGTACGGGGGTTGGGACTGTACGAGGGGTGGGACTGTACGAGGGGTGGGACTGTACGAGGGGTGGGACTGTACGGGGGTTGGGACTGTACGAGGGGTGGGACTGTACGAGGGGTGGGACTGTACGAGGGGTGGGACTGTACGGGGGTTGGGACTGTACGAGGGGTGGGACTGTACGAGGGGTGGGACTGTACGAGGGGTGGGACTGTACGAGGGGTGGGACTGTACGGGGGGTGGGACTGTACGGGGGGTTGGGACTGTACGAGGGGTGGGACTGTACGGGGGTTGGGACTGTACGAGGGGTGGGACTGTACGAGGGGTGGGACTGTACGGGGGTTGGGACTGTACGGGGGTTGGGACTGTACGAGGGGTGGGACTGTACGGGGGTTGGGACTGTACGAGGGGTGGGACTGTACGGGGGTTGGGACTGTACGAGGGGTGGGACTGTACGAGGGGTGGGACTGTACGGGGGGTGGGACTGTACGGGGGTTGGGACTGTGCGGGGTGTGGGACTGTGCGGGGGGTGGGACTGTACGGTGGGTGGGACTGTACGGGGTTTGGGACTCACAGGTCACGCCACAGCGAGGGCAGATACCGCCTTCTATTGGCTGGCTGATGACGCCTCAGGCTAATGCTGATTGGCTCGTTCTCATGATGATGATGGTGTCATAACCAGCAGTGAGAGTATATGGATTAATGTGCTGTACAGCCTGTCATGACACGCTGCTTCAACAGAGACGTCTCACTGTTCTGTAGACTCACATTGAGCTGCCTGGCAGGCACATGCCAACTGTCTGACTGTCTCTTGACCAAGGTGTGTGTGCCTGTCCCGGTCTGTCTGTCTGTCCCACCCTTTAACTCAGATGACACTCAAACAAACACAGCCTCTGTCCTGCACCTGCACTGTACAAAGACATGTTCAGTTGTTCACTGTACAAAGACATTACTGCTCATCCTAGGACATTATTTGCTCTCTGCTGAGTCAGTCCATAAGGCATTGGTCTTAGGCCAGTCGTGCATGTCATCGTGCAGGTCATCGTGCAGGTCATCGTGCAGGTCATCGTGCATGTCATCGTGCATGTCATCGTGAAACAATCATTTCTGTCAACACAGTGTTAAGGTTATCTATAACGTGCAGTGGCAAGAAACACTATGTGGCTTTCAATGGCTTTGTCTGTCTCCGTCTCTCTCTGTCTCTCTCACTCTCCCTGTCTCTCTCGCTCTCCCTGTCTCTCTCGCTCTCCCTGACTCTCTCGCTCTCCCTGTCTCTCTCGCTCTCCCTGTCTCTCTCGCTCTCCCTGTCTCTCTCGCTCTCCCTGTCTCTCTCGCTCTCCCTGTCTCTCTCTCTCTCTCGCTCTCCCTGTCTCTCTCGCTCTCCCTGTCTCTCTCGCTCTCCCTGTCTCGCTCGCTCTCCCTGTCTCGCTCGCTCTCCCTGTCTCGCTCGCTCTCCCTGTCTCGCTCTCTCTCCCTGTCTCGCTCGCTCTCCCTGTCTCTCTCGCTCTCCCTGTCTCGTTCGCTCTCCCTGTCTCGTTCGCTCTCCCTGTCTCGTTCGCTCTCCCTGTCTCGTTCGCTCTCCCTGTCTCGTTCGCTCTCCCTGTCTCGTTCGCTCTCCCTGTCTCGCTCGCTCTCCCTGTCTCGCTCGCTCTCCCTGTCTCTCTCGCTCTCCCTGTCTCGCTCGCTCTCCCTGTCTCGCTCGCTCTCCCTGTCTCGCTCGCTCTCCCTGTCTCGCTCGCTCTCCCTGTCTCGCTCGCTCTCCCTGTCTCGCTCGCTCTCCCTGTCTCGCTCGCTCTCCCTGTCTCGCTCGCTCTCCCTGTCTCGCTCGCTCTCCCTGTCTCGCTCGCTCTCCCTGTCTCGCTCGCTCTCCCTGTCTCTCTCGCTCTTCCTGTCTCGCTCGCTCTCGCTCTCGCTCTCCCTGTCTCGCTCGCTCTCGCTCTCGCTCTCCCTGTCTCGCTCGCTCTCGCTCTCCCTGTCTCGCTCGCTCTCCCTGTCTCGCTCGCTCTCCCTGTCTCGCTCGCTCTCCCTGTCTCGCTCGCTCTCCCTGTCTCGCTCGCTCTCCCTGTCTCTCTCGCTCTTCCTGTCTCGCTCGCTCTCGCTCTCGCTCTCCCTGTCTCGCTCGCTCGCTCTCGCTCTCCCTGTCTCGCTCGCTCTCGCTCTCCCTGTCTCGCTCGCTCGCTCTCCCTGTCTCGCTCGCTCTCGCTCTCCCTGTCTCGCTCGCTCTCGCTCTCCCTGTCTCGCTCGCTCTCGCTCTCCCTGTCTCGCTCGCTCTCGCTCTCCCTGTCTCGCTCGCTCGCTCTCGCTCTCCCTGTCTCGCTCGCTCGCTCTCGCTCTCCCTGTCTCGCTCGCTCGCTCTCGCTCTCCCTGTCTCGCTCGCTCGCTCTCTCTCTCCCCATCTCGCTCGCTCTCTCGCTCTCTCTCTCCCCGGCTCGCTCGCTCTCTCTCTCTCCCCGGCTCGCTCGCTCTCTCTCTCTCCCCGGCTCGCTCGCGCTCTCTCTCTCCCCGGCTCGCTCGCGCTCTCTCTCTCCCCGGCTCTCTCGCGCTCTCTCTCTCCCCGGCTCGCTCGCTCTCTCTCTCTCCCCGGCTCGCTCGCTCTCTCTCTCTCCCCGGCTCGCTCGCTCTCTCTCTCTCCCCGGCTCGCGCTCTCTCTCTACCCGGCTCGTGCTCGCTCTCTCTCCCCGGCTCGCTCGTCCCTCGCTGTCTCGTTCGCTCTGTCTGTCTCTGTCTGTCTCTCTCTCTCTGTCTGTCTTCAAACAAATACTTGCATCGTGATATGTCATTCAGTGCAGCTCTATTCAGACTTACTAGAACAGCAGACTTACTAACCTGAACAACTCAGCTCTATTCAGACTTACTAGAACAGCAGACTGACAAGCTGAACAACTCAGCTCTTTTCTCTGAGACTGAAGAAGTGTAATGAAAGACTGTCCCCCAGCTGACAAGGAGATAACAACGTGACAAGGACAGTATCACACCACTCACCACTTTTGTTTGTGTGTGTCTGCGTGTGTGTATGACACTAAGCTAGTGTTTTTGTCTTGCAGTGTTTTTGTCTTTTGTCTTTTTGTCTTGTTTTTCTAAATTGGATTTCTTTGACAGCTGCAATTACACCTTCAAAAGTGTCCCCTGTATTCCAGACAAGCAGGAGTCAACGTTCTATAACAATACCGTCGCTAAACAACTGTATCTTTAGGCTGTAGTTAAACTAATCCACTTGGACGCAACTTTAGGCTCTTGCAACTGATTTTCTTCTTGATGGAACCCTCCACACACACACACACACACACCCCACACACTCCCCCCTGCAACTAACAACCAACTCAGCTGCAACTTTCAACTTTGTGTAACTAGCTGCAAGCAACAGCGAATCAAAATGAATGCTTTTGTCACATGATCCATTCAAAGGCCCGGAACTCCTACACAGTTGTCATGTCAGTGTTGCCCGTGGAAACCGTGGACACACCTACTCATTTCCGGGGTTTTGGGTTCCATGATTCCATATGTGTTATTTCATCATTTTGATGTCTTCACTATTTTTTTCTACAATGTAAGAATGAAGAAAAACTCTTGAATGAGTAGGTGTGTCCAAACTTTGGACTAGTACTGTACATGCTTTGGCAGTCATTAAATGTAATTTAAGTGAACCCAGAGCGCTCTGAATTTGTTCAACACGGACTGCACTAGCTAGCTCATGTTAGATTCATCCGTTGCCTGTTTGGTAAGTTGTACAGCCTTTTGTCTATATCCATGCTGTAACAATAAACACGTAAAAACACCATGTCATTTTTTATTTCATTTCAACTTTATTTAACTAGGCAAGTCAGTTGAGAACAAATTCTTATTTACAATGACGGCCTCGGAACAGTGGATTAACTGCCTTGTTCAGGGGCAGAACGGTGGCAGAACCTTGTCGGCTCGGGGATTCAATCTAGCAATCTTTCAGTTACTAGTCCAACGCTCGAACCGCTAGGCTACCTGCCTCTAACCGCCTCTAACCACTAGGCTACCTGCCTCGAACCGCTAGGCTACCTGCCTCGATCCGCTAGGCTACCTGCCTCACTGCTAGGCTACCTGCCTCTAACCGCTAGGCTACCTGCCTCTGGCCACTAGGCTACCTGCCTCTAACCGCTAGGCTACCTGCCTCTAACCACTAGGCTACCTGCCTCTAACGACTAGGCTACCTGCCTCTAACCCCTAGGCTACCTGCCTCTAACCCCTAGGCTACCTGCCTCTAACCCCTAGGCTACCTGCCTCTAACCCCTAGGCTACCTGCCTCTAAACCACTAGTCTACCTGCCTCTAACCACTAGTCTACCTGCCTCTAACCGCTAGTCTACCTGCCTCTAACCGCTAGGCTACCTGCCTCTAACCGCTAGGCTACCTGCCTCTAACCGCAGGCTACCTGCCTCTAACCACTAGGCTACCTGCCTCTAAACCACTAGTCTACCTGCCTCTAAACCACTAGTCTACCTGCCTCTAAACCGCTAGGCTACCTGCCTCTAACCACTAGGCTACCTGCCTCTAACCGCTAGGCTACCTGCCTCTAACCAATAGGCTACCTGCCTCTAACCACTAGGCTACCTGCCTCTAACCGCTAGGCTACCTGCCTCTAACCGCTAGGCTACCTGCCTCTAACCGCTAGGCTACCTGCCTCTAACCGCTAGCCTACCTGCCTCTAGCCGCTAGGCTACCTGCCTCTAACCGCTAGGCTACCTGCCTCTAACCGCTAGGCTACCTGCCTCTAACCGCTAGGCTACCTGCCTCTAACCGCTAGGCTACCTGCCTCTAACCGCTAGGCTACCTGCCTCTAACCGCTAGGCTACCTGCCTCTAACCACTAGGCTACCTGCCTCTAACGACTAGGCTACCTGCCTCTAACCCCTAGGCTACCTGCCTCTAACCCCTAGGCTACCTGCCTCTAACCCCTAGGCTACCTGCCTCTAACCCCTAGGCTACCTGCCTCTAACCCCTAGGCTACCTGCCTCTAACCCCTAGGCTACCTGCCTCTAACCCCTAGGCTACCTGCCTCTAAACCACTAGTCTACCTGCCTCTAACCACTAGTCTACCTGCCTCTAACCGCTAGTCTACCTGCCTCTAACCGCTAGGCTACCTGCCTCTAACCGCTAGGCTACCTGCCTCTAACCGCTAGGCTACCTGCCTCTAACCGCTAGGCTACCTGCCTCTAACCGCTAGGCTACCTGCCTCTAACCGCTAGGCTACCTGCCTCTAACCGCTAGGCTACCTGCCTCTAACTGCTAGGCTACCTGCCTCTAACCACTAGGCTACCTGCCTCTAACCGCTAGCCTACCTGCCTCTAACCGCTAGGCTACCTGCCTCTAACCGCTAGGCTACCTGCCGCCCCAATGGACAAGAAGTCATGGGTGAGTTTAGAATTCCCCAATCAGATGCAGCTTCAGTTTGATTGGCTGTTGTGTCCAATTTAAGTAGTTTCATGTAACAGCAAAGTTGCTTGAAATGTCACAACTGCTAACTAAAATTGCTTGAATGTTGCTTCGTTGTAACTCCATTCTTATCCTTCGAGCAATTAGTAGAAAGTTTAGCAATTCTCAATGCACTTATCCACAGTCTCACATAGAACATGAGCTGGCTACAGTTATACCAACATGTTGTAGCTCATTGTGCTAGATGCAAAGGGTTTATTGCTTTGCTGAGATCTCTCAGTAGCAAGTTTGTTGCTGGGAGGGAGAAAGTTGTCCTCTACACTGAAGAACTGACAGAGGCTTAGCAAGAATTATGCCCCGAGTGGATTTAATATAATGTGGAGAGAGAGAGAAAAAGAGCGAGAGGGAGAGAGTATAAAAGTGAGAGAGAATCAGAGGGGGAGAGAGAAAGAGAGGGAGAGAGTATAAAAGTGAGAGAGAATCAGAGGGGGAGGGAGAAAGAGAGGGAGAGAGTATAAAAGTGAGAGAGAATCAGAGGGGGAGAGAGAAAGAGAGGGAGAGAGTATAAAAGTGAGAGAGAATCAGAGGGGGAGAGAGAGTATAAAAGTGAGAGAGAATCAGAGGGGGAGAGAGAAAGAGAGGGAGAGAGAGAGTATAAAAGTGAGAGAGAATCAGAGGGGGAGAGGGAAAGAGAGGGAGAGAGAGAGTATAAAAGTGAGAGAGAATCAGAGGGGGAGAGGGAAAGAGAGGGAGAGAGAGAGAGAAAGAGAGGGAGGGAGAGAGTATAAAAGTGAGAGAGAATCAGAGGGGGAGAGGGAAAGAGAGGGAGAGAGAGAGTATAAAAGTGAGAGAGAATCAGAGGGGGAGAGGGAAAGAGAGGGAGAGAGAGAGAGAAAGAGAGGGAGGGAGAGAGTATAAAAGTGAGAGAGAATCAGAGGGGGAGAGGGAAAGAGAGGGAGAGAGAGAGTATAAAAGTGAGAGAGAATCAGAGGGGGAGAGGGAAAGAGAGGGAGAGAGAGAGAGAAAGAGAGGGAGGGAGAGAGTATAAAAGTGAGAGAGAATCAGAGGGGGAGAGAGAAAGAGAGGGAGAGAGACCGTGCTTGGAATTTCTTTCAGATCTCTCACCAGAGGGACTGGAGGCTATGGAATAATACCATGCAGAACTCCATTATAAATCATAGAGTCTCACCAAAGCTCGAGAGTAGTTATTATTTAACAAAACCCCAGTAGTTCAGCAGAAGCTTCTCTCTCTGTTCTTCAATAGCTGTAATTGTTCTTCTGTCAGGGGAGAGCCAGACAATATGGTATTCAAAACCTTTTGTTTCTGTTTATCTCTTGTAATGCCTCTCCGTATGTACACCGATGAACAGCTTGTAATGTCTCTCCTATATGTACACCGATGAACAGCTTGTAATGCCTCTCCTGTATGTACACCGATGAACAGCTTGTAATGCCTCTCCTATATGTACACCGATGAACAGCTTGTAATGCCTCTCCTATATGTACACCGATGACCAGCTTGTAATGTCTCTCCTATATGTACACCGATGAACAGCTTGTAATGCCTCTCCTATATGTACACCGATGAACAGCTTGTAATGCCTCTCCTATATGTACACCGATGAACAGCTTGTAATGCCTCTCCTATATGTACACCGATGAACAGCTTGTAATGCCTCTCCTATATGTACACCGATGAACAGCTTGTAATGCCTCTCCTATATGTACACCGATGAACAGCTTGTAATGCCTCTCCTATATGTACACCGATGAACAGCTTGTAATGTCTCTCCTATATGTACACCGATGAACAGCTTGTAATGCCTCTCCTATATGTACACCGATGAACAGCTTGTAATGTCTCTCCTATATGTACACCGATGAACAGCTTGTAATGCCTCTCCTGTATGTACACCGATGAACAGCTTGTAATGCCTCTCCTATATGTACACCGATGAACAGCTTGTAATGCCTCTCCTATATGTACACCGATGAACAGCTTGTAATGCCTCTCCTGTATGTACACCGATGAACAGCTTGTAATGCCTCTCCTATATGTACACCGATGAACAGCTTGTAATGTCTCTCCTATATGTACACCGATGAACAGCTTGTAATCTAGAAGTTTGAGTAATGGAACATTGGCGAGAGACTGGTGACTGGTAACTTCTCAAGACGGGCAACAATGACGCCGAGTCACTTGACAGTAATAATAATGTTTTATAAACTGTGTTGTTCAAGCCCTTAATGCTGATTGGCTGACAGCCATGGTTTATCAGACCGTATACCACGGCTATGACAAAACATGTCTTTTTACTCTTCTAACTACGCTGTTAACCATTTTATAACAGCAATAAGGCCCCACGTGGGTTTGTGGTATATATACCATGGCTAAGGCCTGTATCCAGGCACTCCACACCCCCTCAGGCAGGGTTTACTTAAATATACACTGAGTTTACAAAACATTAAGAACACCTGCTCTCCATGACACAGACTGACCAGGTGAATCCAGGTGAAAGCTATGATCCCTTATTAATGTAACTTGTTAAATCCACTTCAATGTGTGTAGATGAAGGGGAGGAGACAGGTTTAGAAGGATTTTTAAGCCTTGAGACAATTGAGATATGGGTTGTGTATTTGACATTCAGAGGGTGAATGGGCAAGACAAAATGTTTAACTGCCTTTGAACAGGGTATGGTAGTAGGTACCTTTTAACAGGGTATGGTAGTAGGTACCTTTTAACAGGGTATGGTAGTAGGTACCTTTGAACAGGGTATGGTAGTAGGTACCTTTTAACAGGGTATGGTAGTAGGTACCTTTTAACAGGGTATGGTAGTAGGTACCTTTGAACAGGGTATGGTAGTAGGTACCTTTGAACAGGGTATGGTAGTAGGTACCTTTGAACAGGGTATGGTAGTATGTACCTTTGAACAGGGTATGGTAGTAGGTACCTTTTAACAGGGTATGGTAGTAGGTACCTTTGAACAGGGTATGGTAGTATGTACCTTTGAACAGGGTATGGTAGTATGTACCTTTGAACAGGGTATGGTAGCAGGTTCCAGGTACACCGGTTTGTGTCAAGAACTGCAAAGCTGATCAACAGTTTCCCATGTGTATCAAGAATGGTCCACCACCCAAAGTTAATCCAGCCAATTTGACACAACCGGGGGAAGCGTATTGGCGTCAACATGGGCCAGGATCCCGGTGGAATGCTTTTGAAACCTTGTAGTGTCCTTGTCCCAAAGAATTGAGGGGGGGGGTGAAACTCCATTTTAAGATGTTCCTCCTAAGCAGACGCTTTTATAAGCATCTTGCACATGGTTAGTATGTGTACATGCTCACTGTGAGATTTGTTCCCACGACCACTGCAATGCTAGTGACCGTAAGGTAACACTGATCTCTACCTGAAGTCAGAACAAGCAGGTGAGCAAACAGTACTGGTGCTCTGTACAGTAACAACAGTACTGGGTCTCTGTACAGTAACAACAGTACTGGTGCTCTGTACAGTAACAACAGTACTGGTGCTCTGTACAGTAACAACAGTACTGGTGCTCTGTACAGTAACAACAGTACTGGTGCTCTGTACAGTAACAACAGTACTGGTGCTCTGTACAGTAACAACAGGGTCTGGTGCTCTGTACAGTAACAACAGGGTCTGGTGCTCTGTACAGTAACAACAGTACTGGTGCTCTGTAAAGTAACACCAGTACTGGTGCTCTGTACAGTAACAACAGTACTGGTGCTCTGTAAAGTAACAACAGGGTCTGGTGCTCTGTACAGTAACAACAGTACTGGTGTTCTGTACAGTAACAACAGTACTGGTGTTCTGTACAGTAACAACAGTACTGGTGCTCTGTACAGTAACAACAGTACTGGTGCTCTGTAAAGTAGCAACAGTACTGGTGCTCTGTACAGTAACAGCAGTACTGGTGCTCTGTACAGTAACAACAGTACTGGTGCTCTGTACAGTAACAACAGTACTGGTGCTCTGTAAAGTAACAACAGTACTGGTGCTCTGTACAGTAACAACAGTACTGGTGCTCTGTACAGTAACAACAGTACTGGTGCTCTGTAAAGTAACAACAGTACTGGTGCTCTGTACAGTAACAACAGTACTGGTGCTCTGTACAGTAACAACAGGGTCTGGTGCTCTGTACAGTAACAACAGTACTGGTGCTCTGTAAAGTAACAACAGGGTCTGGTACTCTGTAAAGTAACAACAGTACTGGTGCTCTGTACAGTAACAACAGGACTGGTGCTCTGTAAAGTAACAACAGTACTGGTGCTCTGTACAGTAACAACAGTACTGGTGCTCTGTACAGTAACAACAGGACTGGTGCTCTGTAAAGTAACAACAGTACTGGTGCTCTGTACAGTAACAACAGGACTGGTGCTCTGTACAGTAACAACAGTACTGGGTCTCTGTACAGTAACAACAGTACTGGGTCTCTGTACAGTAACAACAGTGTCTGGTGCTCTGTACAGTAACAACAGGGTCTGGTGCTCTGTACAGTAACAACAGGGTCTGGTGCTCTGTACAGTAACAACAGTACTGGGTCTCTGTACAGTAACAACAGGGTCTGGTGCTCTGTACAGTAACAACAGGGTCTGGTGCTCTGTACAGTAACAACAGTACTGGTGCTCTGTACAGTAACAACAGTGTCTGGTGCTCTGTACAGTAACAACAGTGTCTGGTGCTCTGTACAGTAACAACAGGGTCTGGTGCTCTGTACAGTAACAACAGTACTGGGTCTCTGTACAGTAACAACAGGGTCTGGTGCTCTGTACAGTAACAACAGGGTCTGGTGCTCTGTACAGTAACAACAGGGTCTGGTGCTCTGTACAGTAACAACAGTACTGGTGCTCTGTACAGTAACAACAGTACTGGGTCTCTGTACAGTAACAACAGGGTCTGGGTCTCTGTACAGTAACAACAGGGTCTGGTGCTCTGTACAGTAACAACAGTACTGGTGCTCTGTACAGTAACAACAGTACTGGGTCTCTGTACAGTAACAACAGTACTGGGTCTCTGTACAGTAACAACAGTGTCTGGTGCTCTGTACAGTAACAACAGTGTCTGGTGCTCTGTACAGTAACAACAGGGTCTGGTGCTCTGTACAGTAACAACAGTACTGGGTCTCTGTACAGTAACAACAGTACTGGTGCTCTGTACAGTAACAACAGTACTGGGTCTCTGTACAGTAACAACAGTACTGGGTCTCTGTACAGTAACAACAGTACTGGGTCTCTGTACAGTAACAACAGTACTGGTGCTCTGTACAGTAACAACAGTACTGGTGCTCTGTACAGTAACAACAGGGTCTGGTGCTCTGTACAGTAACAACAGGGTCTGGTGCTCTGTACAGTAACAACAGTACTGGTGCTCTGTACAGTAACAACAGTACTGGGTCTCTGTACAGTAACAACAGTACTGGTGCTCTGTACAGTAACAACAGTACTGGGTCTCTGTACAGTAACAACAGTACTGGTGCTCTGTACAGTAACAACAGTACTGGGTCTCTGTACAGTAACAACAGTACTGGTGCTCTGTACAGTAACAACAGGGTCTGGTGCTCTGTACAGTAACAACAGGGTCTGGTGCTCTGTACAGTAACAGGGTCTGGTACCAGGCTTAATGAGGTCAGGAGAACTAGCATGGTGTACTGTATATCATCTCCTCATTATCTGTTGTTATTGTCCTAATGAGGTCAGGTAGGGCTAAAGGCCTAGAGCATCACGGGTTGTGAAACGCCACAGGTGGGAAAATCCTGAATCTGCAAATCGTCACGTCTGCCCAAAAGCAAAACGCTGTGTTAAGTTTCCTTTCTGTAATTCTCTCTAAGCCCAGCAGGGGGATCCCTTTCTCCATAACATTACCACAAAGAGGAGCTTCATATCCTGTTCATACTGTAAGCTTGTTTTCTTCACTATAGTAATGAGTACGTGGTATATCATGAGTTAATGTATACCAGATGTATACCAGTGTCTAGGATACCTAACCTATTCTATATTACATAATACTGAGAGGAGAACTATTCTATGTTACATAATACTGATGTCTGTCTGTCTGTCTGTCTGTCTGTCTGTCTGTCTGTCTGTCTGTCTGTCTGTCTGTCTGTCTGTCTCTGTCCGTCCGTTATACGGGGCATTATAAAGGTTTTCAGTCCCATTGACTTTTTCCACATTTTGTTATGTTACAGCCTTATTCTCAAATTGATTAAATCAGTTTTTTCCCTTATCAATCTACACACAATATCCCATCATTTTACATAAGTATTCAGACCCTTTGCTATTAGACTTGAAATTGAGCTCAGGAACATCCTGTGTCCATTGATCATCCTTGAGATGTTTCTACAACTTGATTGGAGTCCATCTGCGGTAATTTCAATTGATTGGATAAGATTTGGAAAGGTACACACCTGTCTATATAAGGTCCAACTGTTGACAGTGCACGTCAGAGCAAAAACTAAGCCATGAAGTCGAAGGAATTGTCCTTAGAGCTCAGAGACAGGATTGTGTCGAGGCACAGATCTGGTTAAGGGTACCAGCAAATGTCTGCATTATTGAAGGTCCCCAAGAACACAGTGTCCTCCATCATTCTTAAATTTAATTAGTTTTGAACCACCAAGACTCTTCCTAGAGCTGGCCGCCCGGCCAAACTGAGCAATCAGGGGAGAAGGGCCTTGAGGGAGGTGACCCTCACTCTGACAGAGCTCCAGAGTTCCTCTGTGGAGATGGTTGTCCCTCTGAAAGGTTCTCCCATCTCTGCAGCACTCCACCAATCAGGCCTTTATGGTAGAGTAGCCAGATGGAAGCTACTCCTCAGTAAAAGTCACATGACAGCCCGCTTGGAGTTTGCCAAAAGACAACTAAAGGACTCTCAGACCATGAGAAACAAGATTCTCTGGTCTGATGAAACCAAGATTGAACTCTTTGCCCTGAATGCCAAGCTTCACATTTAGAGGAATCCTGGCACCATCCCTATGGTGGTGGCAGCACCATGCTGTGGGGATGTTTTTCAGCGGCAGGGACTGGGAGACTAGTCAGGATTGAGGTAAAGATGAACGGAACAAAGTACAGAGAGATCCTTGATGAGAACCTGCTCCAGAGCGCTCAGGACCTCAGACTGGGGCAAAGGTTTGCCTTCCAACAGGACAACGACCCTAAGCACACAGCCAAGACAACGCAGGAGTGGCTTCGGGACACGTCTCTGATTGTCTTTGAGCTGCCCAGCCAAAGCCCGGACTTGAACCCCATCGAACATCTCTGGAGAGACCTGAAAATAGCTGTGCATCAACGCTCCCCATCCAATCTAATAGGAGATCTGCATTGAAGAGTGGGGAGAAACTCCCCAATACAGGTGTGCCAAGCTTCTAGTGTTCTACCTAAGACTCCAAACTTTGCTTCAACAATGTTCTGAGTAAAGGGTCTGAATACTTATGTAAATGTGATATTTCCGTTTTTATTAGTAATACATTTGCAAATATTTCTAGAAACCTGTTTTTGCTTTGTCATTATGGGGTATTGTGTGTAGATTGATGAGGGGAATTCGTTTTTTTAATCCATTTTAGAATAAGGCTGTAACATAACAACATGTGGAACAAGTCAAGGGGTCTGAATACGTTCTGAATGTACTGTAAGCCTTGCTGTGCCGAAAGCAGAAGGAGAGTCACCCCCCATTGATTTACTATCTCTTTCCTGGCTGCTCCCCAAAGCTCGATCTCTGTTCCCATGTCAGAGGCTCCCGAGCCAATCAGAGCACTTCTGGGCCACAACCGTCTGAAATAGTAACAATGTGCTGCTGTCAGCTCCACCTCTACTGCTGCGTAGTCAGTATAGTAGTATCAGCCATCCGGGCTAGGAAGGGGAGAGAGGGGGAGAGAGGGGGAGAGAGGGAACACGTTAAGCACTTGATGACAGAGCTGTAGTTTGTGTGTTCAAGCTGTTTTCTCAGCTGCACTTCTAGTTTGTCTCCTCATCCTCCTGGTCCTATTTAATAACTGGCTTGATACTCCATGCCTCAAACACAGAGCACACGCATAGTTTCAAACTCCCTGCTGAACCAATTAGAAGGCTGTGTTCCTCAACGACATCAGTTAATAGAGAGAGAAGAACATGGTGGGAATTTGATCAGAACTTTGACCTAGTTTTCCAATCTCTAACTGTTCTTAATGAACTCCCTGTAAGTCCCTGGGTGTAGAGACATTTATCCAGCTCGTGTCCCAAATGGTAGCCTATTCCCTATATAGTGCACTGCTTTTGACTACAGCCCTATGGGCCCTGGTTCAAAGTATGGCACTGTATAGAGGAGCGGGTGCGATTTGGGAGGAAAACACTATCCAGGCTCTGGCTCAACAACAGGGTTGTTTCATGGATGGATAACCAGATTTCTGTTGAGGCACTGGAAACCCCCAGCACACGACTGTGGTTATGACATTAGTCCAGCTTCTCCCTGACTCTGAGTCATCCATGGGAGTCTAGTAAAGGACACCTGCCGGTCTAGACTGACGTTCCCCACTGGGGATAGGACCGTTGATTAAGAATGAAGGGGGGGGGGGTCTTTACGGGACCACGTCAGTATAATCTTACTGTTAGCTCAGCCACCCTCGACCTTGTTCACACAGTCATCAGAACCTCTCTCCCTCCCTCGCTTCCTCTTTCTTTCTCACTCTTTCTCTCTCTCTCTCTCCCTCTCTCTCCCTCTCTCTCTCTCTCTCTCTCTCTAACTCTCTCTCTCTCTCTCTGTCTTATCCTTTCTCTCTCTCCCTCCTCTCTTTCTCTCTCTCCCTCCCCCTCTCCCACTTCCTCTTTCTCTCTCCCTCCCCTCTCCCTCTTCCTCTTTCTCTCTCTCCATCCTCTCTTTCGCTCTCTCCCTCCTCTCTTTCTCCCCCCCTCTCTCTCCCCCTCTCTCTTCCTCTTTCTCTCTCTCTCCCTCCTATCTTTCTCTCTCCCCCTCTCTCTCTCTTCCTCTTTCTCTCTCCCTCCCCCTCTCTCTCTCTTCCTCTTTCTCTCTCCCTACCCTCTTCCTTTTCTCTCTCTCTCCCTCCCCCTCTCTCTCTCTTCTTCTTTCTCTCTCCCTCCGTCTCTCTCTTCCTCCCTCTTTCTTTGTCTTCCTTTTTCTTTCTCTCTCTCGCTCTCTCTCTTTGTCTTCCTCTCTCTCCCTCTTTCTCCCTCTCCTCATGTTTGGCTAGCCTCTTCTTTCATAATAAAGTGCATATCACGGGCAGCCGCCCAAGTCTTCACGGCAGCCACACACGCACGCACGCACGCACGCACGCACGCACACACACGCACACACACACACACACACACAGTGTGGGAAAGAAAGAGCGTTCGACACTTAGCCTACTCTGTGGAAGCCATTCTTCTGAGTGGTTGTTTTCTTAATGCATTATAAAAATGTTGTACATTCGGTTTTATACTTCATTCAAGTCCATGTTTCTCCAGAAATGAATGTTAGAAACCTTTAATGTACAATAGGACTGTTTTTAACTTATAACAGCATGTCATGTTTGTGACGTCACTATTCCTGTGGGGGGAGAGAGGGATGTGGGGGGAGAGAGGGATGTGGGGGGAGAGAGGGATGTGGAGGGAGAGAGGACTGTGGGGGAGAGAGGACTGTGGGGGAGAGAGGGATGTGTGGGGAGAGAGGACTGTGGGGGGAGAGAGGACTGTGGGGGGAGAGAGGGATGTGGAGGAATGTGGAGGGAGAGAGGGATGTGGAGGGAGAGAGGGATGTGGTGGGAGAGAGGACTGTGGGGGAGAGAGGGATGTGGGGGGAGAGAGGGATGTGGTGGGAGAGAGGACTGTGGGGGAGAGAGGGATGTGGGGGGAGAGAGGACTGTGGGGGAGAGAGGGATGTGGAGGGAGAGAGGGATGTGGGGGGAGAGAGGACTGTGGGGGAGAGAGGGATGTGGGGGAGAGAGGACTGTGGGGGGAGAGAGGGATGTGGAGGAATGTGGAGGGAGAGAGGGATGTGGGGGGAGAGAGGACTGTGGGGGAGAGAGGGATGTGGGGGAGAGAGGACTGTGGGGGGAGAGAGGGATGTGAAGGAATGTGGAGGGAGAGAGGGATGTGGGGGGAGAGAGGACTGTGGGGGAGAGAGGACTGTGGGGGGAGAGAGGACTGTGGGGGGAGAGAGGGATGTGGAGGAATGTGGAGGGAGAGAGGGATGTGGGGGGAGAGAGGACTGTGGGGGAGAGAGGACTGTGGGGGGAGAGAGGACTGTGGGGGGAGAGAGGGATGTGGAGGGAGAGAGGAATGTGGAGGGAGAGAGGAATGTGGAGGGAGAGAGGAATGTGGATGAATGTGGAGGGAAAGAGGACTGTGGGGGGAGAGAGGGATGTGGAGGAATGTGGAGGGAGAGTGGGATATGGAGGGAGAGAGGAATGTGGAGGAATGTGGAGGGAGAGAGGACTGTGGGGGGAGAGAGGAATGTGGAGGAATGTGGAGGGAGAGAGGAATGTGGAGGAATGTGGAGGGAGAGAGGAATGTGGAGGAATGTGGAGGGAGAGAGGACTGTGGGGGGAGAGAGGGATGTGGAGGGAGATGGCCTTCAACAACCCTGTGGCCAAGGCCTTGCAGGAAAAATCCATACTGTATGTAAAACGTAATACAGTCACAGATGGTTGAAAAACAATCAAATGTTTTCCCCAGCTGACTGACAACACACATTAAAGCAGCATGGAGGAGTGGTACTGGGAGGCCTGTTAGTAATAGACCAGTGTAGGTCCCCAACACACACAGACTACTGGGGCCTTACACACTGTAGACAGTAGGTGGTAGGGCTATAACTGTAGACAGTAGCTGGTAGGGCTGTACATACTGTAGACAGTAGCTGGTAGAGCTGTAACTGTAGACAGTAGCTGGTAGGGCTGTACATACTGTAGACAGTAGCTGGTAGGGCTGTAACTGTAGACAGTAGCTGGTAGGGCTGTACACACTGTAGACAGTAGCTGGTAGGGCTGTACACACTGTAGACAGTAGCTGGTAGGGCTGTACACACTGTAGACAGTAGCTGGTAGGGCTGTAACTGTAGACAGTAGCTGGTAGGGCTGTACATACTGTAGACAGTAGCTGGTAGGGCTGTACACACTGTAGACAGTAGCTGGTAGGGCTATAACTGTAGACAGTAGCTGGTAGGGCTGTAACTGTAGACAGTAGCTGGTAGGGCTGTACATACTGTAGACAGTAGCTGGTAGGGCTGTACATACTGTAGACAGTAGCTGGTAGGGCTGTACACACTGTAGACAGTAGCTGGTAGGGCTGTACACACTGTAGACAGTAGCTGGTAGGGCTATAACTGTAGACAGTAGCTGGTAGGGCTGTAACTGTAGACAGTAGCTGGTAGGGCTGTACACACTGTAGACAGTAGGTGCTAGGGCTGTAACTGTAGACAGTAGCTGGTAGAGCTGTACACACTGTAGACAGTAGCTGGTAGGGCTGTAACTGTAGACAGTAGCTGGTAGGGCTGTAACTGTAGACAGTAGCTGGTAGGGCTGTAACTGTAGACAGTAGCTGGTAGGGCTGTAACTGTAGACAGAACGCTTGGACTATCCACTGTAAAGATAGACTGGAGTGATGTTATCACACTTTAGGAGGGATTTGAGAGTTGGGTGAATTTACTAGGCAGTATTTACTAGGCAGTATTTCCTAGGCAGTATTTACTAGGCATTATTTAAAAGGCAGTATTTACTAGGCAGTATTTACTAGGCAGTATTTACTAGGTTTTTCGGTAGGTGTGTAAAATCCTCTGCTAATTGCTATGGAAGAGTACATGTCAGGATCCCCTGGTTCCTTTGTCAGTCTTTAATGCAGTTCCTTTTACTCCTGGGGGGGGGGGGGGGGGGGGGGTGTTTTTTTTGACATGGTCCTGTTTATTGCTCCAGGGCCAGACGTGTCAAAGCTCAGGACGTTCCCAGGTTTCACTGTAGAGGAACACGTAGTCCCAGTCACTCAATCTGCACGGTTAGGACCCCCACCCTTCTGAAAGCAACACTCTGCTGAAGGAACACTCTGCTGAAGGAACACTCTGCTGAAGGGACACTCTGCTGAAGGGACACTCTGCTGAAGGGACACTCTGCTGAAGGGACTCTCTGCTGAAGGAACTCTCTGCTGAAGGGACACTCTGCTGAAGGGACTCTCTGCTGAAGGGACACTCTGCTGAAGGGACACTCTGCTGAAGGGACACTCTGCTGAAGGGACACTCTGCTGAAGGGACTCTCTGCTGAAGGAACTCTCTGCTGAAGGGACACTCTGCTGAAGGGACTCTCTGCTGAAGGAACACTCTGCTGAAGGGACACTCTGCTGAAGGGACACTCTGCTGAAGGAACACTCTGCTGAAGGGACACTGCTGAAGGGACACTCTGCTGAAGGGACACTCTGCTGAAGGGACTCTCTGCTGAAGGAACACTCTGCTGAAGGGACACTCTGCTGAAGGGACACTCTGCTGAAGGGACACTCTGCTGAAGGGACACTCTGCTGAAGGGACACTCTGCTGAAGGGACACTCTGCTGAAGGGACACTCTGCTGAAGGAACACTCTGCTGAAGGGACACTGCTGAAGGGACACTCTGCTGAAGGGACTCTCTGCTGAAGGGACACTCTGCTGAAGGGACACTCTGCTGAAGGGACACTCTGCTGAAGGGACTCTCTGCTGAAGGGACACTCTGCTGAAGGGACACTCTGCTGAAGGGACTCTCTGCTGAAGGGACACTCTGCTGAAGGGACTCTCTGCTGAAGGGACACTCTGCTAAAGGGACACTGGTGAAGGACTACATTGCATGAATTGAAATCCCTTTAAACATTACATACTGTGGCTATAATGGTCTGATCTGCAGTACTGGTAGGGGCCAGGGTAGACACATAGAGTACACTGATGTCTGTTGAGAAAGACTTGAAAAAAGGGTACGAGAGTGAAAGGAAGGGAGAGGGGAGAGATAGGGAGAGACAGAGGGAGAGAGATGGGCAGAGAGGGAGAAAGAGTGGGGAAAGGGAGGGGAGAGAGAGACGAGAGAGGGGGAGAGGGGGAGAGGGAGGGGAAGAGAGGGAGAAAGAGAGGTGAGAGAGAGAGACAGAGGGCGGGAGAGACAGAGAGAGAGACAGAGGGAGAGAGGGAGGGAGAGACAGAGAGAGAGACAGAGGGAGAGAGGGAGGGAGAGACGGAGAGGGGAGTTCATACATCTCTTATTGGACGAGACACTGTCTGGTACATGACAGGCAACCGGATTCCTGTCAAAATACCTCCTCCCAGAGCACACAGAGGCATACAGAAACACTCAGACATGCTCACTGTGTCTCTCTGACCGGGTGGGTTGTCTTTGTTCATGCAGGACTTGGCCAAGCGGAACTGGGCAGGGAGTAGGATTTCTGTGGTGACTAGCTTCATTTTATTTGCTCCTGAGTGGCGCAGCGGTCTAAGGCATCTCAGTGCTTGAGGCATCACTAAAGACCCTAGTTCGATCCCGGATCAGGAGTCCCATAGGGTGGTGCACAATTGGCCCAGCGTTGTCCGGGTTACTGGAGGGTTTGGCCGGGGTAGGCCGTCATTGTAAAATGAGAATCTGTTTACATTTATTTCTGTTTACATTTATTTCTCTGGATTATGTGAGATCGTGGATACAACTGGCAGGCCGCCACAGGGAGAACTCTTGACCTAGAAACAAAACAGAAAAAAAATGTAAAACATTGAAAAACAGTACAAATAACAGCCCAAGAGTACTACAAGCTTCACAACAGCAGCACTGAGGACCGTAAAGGGCAACAAGGGCCAGCAAGCCAGATCCAGTTTACAGCAGAATGTTAGGTTAGATTACGGAACTTCAGAGAGAGTTTACAGCAGAATTTACAGTACGTTAGCTTAGAGAACTGAACTTCAGAGAGAGTTTACATCAGAATTTACAGTACGTTAGGTTAGAGAACTGAACTTCAGAGAGAGTTTACAGCAGAATTTACAGTACGTTAGCTTAGAGAACTGAACTTCAGAGAGAGTTTACAGCAGAATTTACAGTACGTTAGCTTAGAGATCTGAACTTCAGAGAGAGTTTACAGCAGAATTTACAGTACGTTAGGTTAGAGAACTGAACTTCAGAGAGAGTTTACAGCAGAATTTACAGTACGTTAGGTTAGAGAACTGAACTTCAGAGAGAGTTTACAGCAGAATTTACAGTGCGTTAGTTTAGAGAACTGAACTTCAGAGAGAGTTTACAGCAGAATTTACAATACGTTAGGTTAGAGAACTGAACTTCAGAGAGAGTTTACAGCAGAATTTACAGTACGTTAGCTTAGAGAACTGAACTTCAGAGAGAGTTTACAGCAGAATTTACAGTACGTTTGGTTAGAGAACTGAACTTCAGAGAGTTTACAGCAGAATTTACAGTACGTTAGCTTAGAGAACTGAACTTCAGAGAGAGTTTACAGCAGAATTTACAGTACGTTAGGTTAGAGAACTGAACTTCAGAAAGAGTTTACAGCAGAATTTACAGTACGTTAGGTTAGAGAACTGAACTTCAGAGAGAGTTTACAGCAGAATTTACAGTACGTTAGCTTAGAGAACTGAACTTCAGAGAGAGTTTACAGCAGAATTTACAGTACGTTAGGTTAGAGAACTGAACGTCAGAGAGAGTTTACAGCAGAATTTACAGTACGTTAGCTTAGAGAACTGAACGTCAGAGAGAGTTTACATTAGGATTTACAGTACGTTAGCTTAGAGAACTGAACTTCAGAGAGAGTTTACAGCAGAATTTACAGTACGTTAGCTTAGAGAACTGAACTTCAGAGAGAGTTTACAGCAGAATTTACAGTACGTTAGGTTAGAGAACTGAACTTCAGAAAGAGTTTACAGCAGAATTTACAGTATGTAAGGTTAGAGATCTGAACTTCAGAGAGTTTACAGCAAAATTTACAGTACGTTAGCTTAGAGAACTGAACTTCAGAGAGAGTTTACAGCAGAATTTACAGTACGTTAGCTTAGAGAACTGAACTTCAGAGAGAGTTTACAGCAGAATTTACAGTACGTTAGCTTAGAGAACTGAACTTCAGAGAGAGTTTACAGCAGAATTTACAGTACGTTAGGTTAGAGAACTGAACTTCAGAGAGAGTTTACAGCAGAATTTACAGTACGTTAGGTTAGAGAACTGAACTTCAGAGAGAGTTTACAGCAGAATTTACAGTACGTTAGGTTAGAGAACTGAACTTCAGAGAGAGTTTACAGCAGAATTTACAGTACGTTAGGTTAGAGAACTGAACTTCAGAGAGAGTTTACAGCAGAATTTACAGTAGGTTAGCTTAGAGAACTGAACTTCAGAGAGAGTTTACAGCAGAATTTACAGTACGTTAGGTTAGAGAACTGAACTTCAGAGAGAGTTTACAGCAGAATTTACAGTACGTTAGCTTAGAGAACTGAACTTCAGAGAGAGTTTACAGCAGAATTTACAGTACGTTAGGTTAGAGAACTGAACTTCAGAGAGAGTTTACAGCAGAATTTACAGTACGTTAGGTTAGAGAACTGAACTTCAGAGAGAGTTTACAGCAGAATTTACAGTACGTTAGGTTAGAGAACTGAACTTCAGAGAGAGTTTACAGCAGAATTTGCAGTAGGTTAGGTTAGAGAACTGAACTTCAGAGAGAGTTTACAGCAGAATTTACAGTACGTTAGGTTAGAGAACTGAACTTCAGAGAGAGTTTACAGCAGAATTTACAGTACGTTAGGTTAGAGAACTGAACTTCAGAGAGAGTTTACAGCAGAATTTACAGGACGTTAGGTTAGAGAACTGAACTTCAGAGAGAGTTTACAGCAGAATTTACAGTACAGAAATGTGTATGTGCTTGCGTGCGTGGTCATTTTGCAGGGCTCTGGCAGTGCACCTCCTTGCACAAAGGCGGAGGTAGCGGTCCTGCTGCTGGGTTGTTGCCCTCCTACGGCCTCCTCCACGTCTCCTGATGTACTGGCCTGTCTCCTGGTAGCGCCTGCATGCTCTGGACACTACGCTGACAGACACAGCAAACCTTTTTGCCACAGCTCGCATTGATGTGCCATCCTGGATGAACTGCACTACCTGAGCCACTTGTGTGGGTTGTAGACTCCGTCTCATGCTACCACTAGAGTGAGAGCACCGCCAGCATTCAAAAGTGACCAAAACATCAGCCAGGAAGCATAGGAACTGAGAAGTGGTCTGTGGTCACCACCTGCAGAATCACTCCTTTTTTGGGGGTGTCTTGCTAATTGCCTATAATTTCCACCTTTTGTCTATTCCATTTGCACAACAGCATGTGAAATTTATTGTCAATCAGTGTTGCTTCCTAAGTGGACAGTTTGATTTCACAGAAGTGTGATTGACTTGGATTTACATTGTGTTGTTTAAGTGTTCCCTTTATTTTTTTGAGCAGTGTATATCGCTCTCCTGCTGCTCACATTTTACACACTGATTCATGAATCTTATTTTGTGACACAACCCTGATTTTACAGAACGTACAACACGTTTATTCACACATTTTATCACGCTGATGTTTTTTATAATGAAATCTGACAAGGACAGGGAATTATACAACGACCGTGCTGTATTTCTCCTTGCGTTAAAGCGACGATTGTGTGAATGGGTTTAAACCCAGGTTACTGTGTTACCTCTCTGACTGTGTTAGCTCTCTGAACTAAAGGCCTTAGCTCAGAGAGCTAACCCAAATCTTCAGGTCTCAGGTGAGGTTACTCATCATGCGACTGTGATTCAACTGACAACAACCTCTGTTAAAGCAGAAGAACAGTGCTAAACTGACTGTGTGAAATTCCCCCCTTATCTTCGTCCATAAATCACTGTGACTGTTCTCAGCTGTACTGGCGAGGTCTGCTTTGAAGCAAAACAACAAATCAACTGTCACATGCAAGATGTCTGACCCCCCTGAACAACAGAACAGTCGTATTTCTGTCTTTAAGATGTCTGATCCCCCTGAACAACAGAACAGTCATATTTCTGTCTCTAAGATGATGTGGACTTCAAAGGACCATCACAGAGGAGCCCTGTGGCATGCTATCCTTCTGTGACCAATAGGAATGAGAGATAGAGAGATAGAGGGAGGGAGATAGGGGGAGAGAGAAAGAAAGAGGAGAGAGAGAGGGGAAGATAAATGGAAGCATCGAGAGCGAGAGAGAGAGAAAAAAAGGAGAGAGTGATAGAGGAGAGGAATGAGATTGTGTTAACATAGTCACTCATAGGATTAGAGTTATGATTTAGGACTCAGGATTAGAGTTATGAGTTAGGTCTCATTGGATAAGAGTTATGAGTTAGAACTCATAGGATTAGAGTTATGAGTTAGGTCTCATAGGATTTGAGTTATGAGTTAGGTCTCATATGATTAGAGTTATGAGTTAGGTCTCATAGGATTAGAGTTATGAGTTAGGTCTCATAGGATTAGAGTTATGAGTTAGAACTCATAGGATTAGAGTTATGAGTTAGGTCTCATAGGATTAGAGTTATGAGTTAGAACTCATAGGATAAGAGTTATGAGTTAGAACTCATAGGATTAGAGTTATGAGTTAGAACTCATAGGATTAGAGTTATGAGTTAGGTCTCATAGGATTAGAGTTATGAGTTAGGTCTCATAGGATAAGAGTTATGAGTTAGAACTCATAGGATAAGAGTTATGAGTTAGAACTCATAGGATTAGAGTTATGAGTTAGGTCTCATAGGATTAGAGTCATGAGTTAGGTCTCATAGGATTAGAGTTATGAGTTAGGTCTCATAGGATTAGAGTTATGAGTTAGGTCTCATAGGATTAGAGTTATGAGTTAGAACTCATAGGATTAGAGTTATGAGTTAGGTCTCATAGGATTAGAGTTATGAGTTAGGTCTCATAGGATTAGAGTTATGAGTTAGAACTCATAGGATAAGAGTTATGAGTTAGAACTCATAGGATAAAAGTTATGATTTAGGTCTCATAGGATTAGCTCAAAGCTGGTGGAAGGGTTGGAGGGTGGGAGAGGGGGGATCGAGAGAGAGAGATGGAGGATAGAGAGAGGGGGATAGAGATAGAGTGGGAGAGAGAGGGTGGGAGAGGGGGGATAGTGATGGAGAGAGAGAGAGGGGATAGCAATAAAGAGAGGAGGGACAGAGGTAGAGAGAGAGGGGGATAGAGAGAGAGGGGGATAGAGAGAGAGGGGGATAGTGGGAGAGGGGGGATAGAGCGAGATAGAGAGGTGGGATAGAGAGAGATGGGGATAGAGAGAGAGGTGAGATAGAGAGATAGAGAGAGAGAGGGGGAGGATAGAGAGAGAGGGTGTGAGAGGGGTGATAGAGAGAGAGAGAGAGAGAGAGATGGGATAGAGAGAGAGAGGTGGGGTAGAGAGAGAGAGGAGGGGTAGAGAGAGAGAGGAGGGGTAGAGAGAGAGAGGGGGGGTAGAGAGAGAGAGGTGGATAGAGAGGGGGGATAGAGAGATGGGGATAGATATAGAGAGAGGTGGGATAGAGAGAGAGAGGTGGGGTAGAGAGAGAGGGGGGGATAGAGAGAGAGAGGTGGGATAGAGAGAGAGAGGTGGGATAGAGAGAGGGGGGGTAGAGAGAGAGAGAGAGAGGGGGATAGAGAGGGGGGATAGAGAGATGGGGATAGATAGAGAGAGAGGGGGGATAGAGAGAGAGAGAGGGGTGGGGTAGAGAGAGAGAGAGAGTGAGGTGGGATAGAGAGAGAGAGGGGGATAGAGAGGGGGGATAGAGAGAGAGGGGGATAGAGAGAGAGAGATAGAGAGAGAGAGGGAGGGGAAAGAGAGAGAGATAGATAGATAGATAGATAGATAGATAGATAGATAGATAGATAGATAGATAGATAGATAGATAGATAGATAGATAGATAGAGAGAGAGAGGTCAGGGTCAGATGAGCTCCTGCACTTTCCTGCATTTTCTTTAAAAAACATACATTTAGAGTTAGATAAACTTGGATTTTTTGTCAAGAACACATACAGGATGCTACCCTCTACAACATAACCCAAACTTCAAATCAAAACTCAAAACCTACAACCTGATTTTGGAAGGATTTACGGAATCACCTGAATGGTTCACATCTACCAAGGATTAATTATTCTATACAGCAAATTCTCTGGAAAACAACAGAAACCTGAGAACACCACCCAACCTGGAACTGAGTGAGTAATGTCTAGTCTGAAACTATATTTGATTTCCAAAAGCCAAGAAGAAAAATACATGACACTACTTTATAAGAACTGAATAGTAACATAACTCTGCCAAGCTTGATACAGCTTCAACTAGCACTTAAGTGTCAAGTGAGAGGTGTCAAAGCCCATTAGCCCAACAATGGCAGGAGAGTCGAATAGTCTACCCCAAACAAAGGGAGAGGCCTCAGAAACTGCCTCCCGCTGTTCAGAGGTAATTAAAATACTCTACCCTGGGAGTGTAAAGAATGACAAGACAAGAAAAGATCACAAAATGAAGCTCCTTATGGAAAATCAAGAGACACTTTTTGCTGACTATTACAAAAATGGGAACATCAGCAACCTTATCTTCCACACAAACCTTTCCCAGGCATGGCACAGTGCTATATTAGCACACTACCCCTCTGTTAAGAGAGGGGGGGTTAACGAGGGGTGGAAACTCAGGATTCTTGACAACGAGGACGAGGAGTCAGCTAATATAAATCTCTATAAGTCTGGAACAGTAATTGTACAGGGCAACCACAAACAGTTTCAGCTGGACTTTCACCTAATCAAAGAATTAGCCCAGCAGGAGAAGCTCTCCCATGATAAAGATACCCCCACCCCAAGTGGGTCAGACCAAACCTCTTCACCATATAACCCCACAGACGAGCAACCCTCAGCAGACAGTCAACCTCCCAGTACAGAGTACTTCTCCCTCATTGAAATGAAGGATAAATTCACCCAGCTGGAGGTAAGGCAGGTGGAGCTGGAACAGCAGGTGATCACACTACAGTCAGCACAGACCCAGACAACAACACCCCCTTAACCAGACCTGGAGAGCTGGAGGTGGAGAGAGACATATCTGCACTATGGACAGTGGTGAGACAACATCAACAGGAGAAAGAGCAGGAGCAGGAGAAGAACAGAGCACTAGAGGAGAGGATCAGACTACAGGAGGAGAGGGAGAGGGGGATGGAGGAGAGAATCAGACTGCTGGAGGAGAGGTTGAGGGGGATGGCATGTGACAGAGAACAACCCACTAGGGAGGTGGCCATCCCCACAGAGACGCCAGCAGAACAGCCCACCTCAGCACCCTACAAAAGTCTCGACACCACAGCAGAACAGTCCACACCAGACCCTGACCATAGAAACGACATCACAACAGAACAGACAAAAGAAAAACCCCCAGCCCAGCAGCTCTCACCCCCTCTGAGCACCCCCCCTGTCAGCCACCCTGATAGCCCTCCTGACAACCCCCCCACACCCACTGAGGACAAACACAAGACACAGATTGTCCTTCTTATGGACTCAAATGGAAAAATTTTAGAAGAAAAAAAACTTTTTCCCAAACACAGTGTGTCTAAACTCTGGTGTCCAAACACCCAGCGCGCCCTAGACCTTCTGTCTGAGGACAAACTAGGCTCACCTAGCCACATAATAATACACACAGGCACAAACGACCTGAGAGCACAGCAGGAAAGGGTGGCCACAGCACTGAAGGGAGTGATTGAAAAAGCTTCTTCTACTTTCCCCAACGCACAAGTGGTTATCTCCACCCTGCTACCACGAAACGACTTCCACCCTGCTACAATACAGCGGGTAAACGCAAGCATTTCCCGTGACTGTGCCTCAAAACCAAATGTTTTTCTGGCACACCACTCCACCCTGGACTTGAACAGCCTCTATGACCAGGTCCACCTCTACAAGGCAGCAGTGCCCACCTTTGCCCGGACTCTAAAGGACATCGCTCTCAAACGAAGCCCCAACACTTCACACAGGAGCAACAGATCAATAGACACCCCACCCAGACCAGCGAGACACTCTCCAAGACCTCCAGGACCCCCCCCTGGACCTACACACCCCCCCACATCAACCATGCCCACACCCAATTTAGGCCCCCTCAGATCAGACCCATGCCACTCCTGCCCACCCCATGCACCCCACCCCCGCAAAGACACACATACGCCCAGGTAGTGAGCGGGCAAACAGGCCCAACCCCCACTCTTACACTCGCCCAAGCCAACGGCATGTACCAGATGCTCAGCAGGCTCTGCTCACACTTACTGGCCTGAGGCCAAACCCTGACCAACAACATTGGACACTTTATGGAACAAAAAGCCTTCACTATATCATCCTGGAATATCCAAGGTCTGAGGTCATCTGCCTTTGGCCTAAAGAGCAGGAACCCGGACTTCACCAAAGAAATCGGTAATGCAGACATTGTCATCCTGCAAGAAACCTGGTACAGAGGAGACGGACCCACTGGTTGCCCTCTAGGTTACAGAGAGCTGGTAGTCCCATCCACCAAACTACCAGGTGTGAAACAGGGAAGGGACTCAGGGGGAATGCTAATTTGGTATAGAGCAGACCTAACTCACTCCATTAAATTAATCAAAACAGGAACATTTTACATTTGGCTAGAAATTCAAAAGGAAATTATCTTAACAGAGAAAAATGTCCTCCTGTGTGCTACCTATATTCCCCCACTAGAATCCCCATACTTTAATGAAGACAGCTTCTCCATCCTGGAGGGGGAAATCAATCACTTCCAGGCCCAGGGACATGTATTAGTCTGTGGCGACCTAAATGCCAGAACTGGACAGGAACCTGACACCCTCAGCACACAGGGGGACAAACACCTACCTGGAGGTGACAGCATTCCCTCCCCCATATGCCCACCTAGGCACAACTATGACAACATAACCAACAAAAACGGGTCACAACTCCTGCAGCTCTGTCGCACTCTGGGTATGTACATAGTCAATGTTAGGCTTCGAGGGGACTCCTATGGTAGGTACACCTATAGCTCATCTCTTGGCAGTAGCACTGTAGACTACTTTATTACTGACCTCAACCCAGAGTCTCTCAGAGCGTTCACAGTCAGCCCACTGACACCCCTATCAGACCACAGCAAAATCACAGTCTACTTGAACAGAGCAATACTCAATCATGAGGCATAAAAGCCAAAGGAACTGAGTAACATTAAGAAATGCTATAGATGGAAGGAATGCAGTTTGGAAACCTACCAAAAAACAATTAGGCAGCAGCAAATTCAATCCCTTTTAGACAACTTCCTGGGTAAAACGTTCCACTGCAATAGTGAAGGTGTAAACTTGGCAGTAGAAAATCTTAACAGTATATTTGACCTCTCAGCTTCCCTATCAAATCTAAAAATCTCAAATAGAAAACCGAAGAAAATGAACAACAATGACAAATGGTTTGATAAAGAATGCAAAAATCTAAGAAATAAATTGAGAAACCTGTCCAACCAAAAACATAGAGACCCGGAAAACCTGAGTCTACGCCTTCACTATGGTGAATCACTAAAACAATACAGAAATACACTACGGAAAAAGAAGGAACAGCACGTCAGAAATCAGCTCAATGTAATTGAAGAATCCATAGACTCTAACCAATTCTGGGAAAATTGGAAAACACTAAACAAACAACAACACGAAGAATTATCTATCCAAAATGGAGATGTATGGGTAAACCACTTCTCCAATCTTTTTGGCTCTATAACAAAGAATAAAGAGCAAAAACATATACATGATCAAATACAAATCCTAGAATCAACTATTAAAGACTACCAGAACCCACTGGATTCTCCAATTACCTTGAATGAGTTACAGGACAAAATAAAAACCCTCCAACCCAAAAAGGCCTGTGGTGTTGATGGTATCCTTAATGAAATGATCAAATATACAGACAACAAATTCCAATTGGCTATATTAAAATTCTTTAACATCGTCCTTAGCTCTGGCATCTTCCCCAATATTTGGAACCAAGGACTGATCACCCCAATCCACAAAAGTGGAGACAAATTTGACCCCAATAACTACCGTGGAATATGCGTCAACAGTAACCTTGGGAAAATACTCTGCATTATCATTAACAGCAGACTCGTACATTTCCTCAATGAAAACAATGTACTGAGCAAATGTCAAATTGGCTTTTTACCAAATTACCGTACAACAGACCATGTATTCACCCTACACACCCTAATTGACAACCAAACAAACCAAAACAAAGGCAAAGTCTTCTCATGCTTTGTTGATTTCAAAAAAGCCTTCGACTCAATTTGGCATGAGGGTCTGCTATACAAATTGATGGAAAGTGGTGTTGGGGGTAAAACATACAACATCATAAAATGCATGTACACAAACAACAAGTGTGCGGTTAAAATTGGCAAAAAACACACACATTTCTTCACACAGGGTCGTGGGGTGAGACAGGGATGCAGCTTAAGCCCCACCCTCTTCAACATATATATCAACGAATTGGCGCGGGCACTAGAACAGTCTGCAGCACCCGGTCTCACCCTACTAGAATCCGAAGTCAAATGTCTACTGTTTGCTGATGATCTGGTGCTTCTGTCACCAACCAAGGAGGGCCTACAGCAGCACCTAGATCTTCTGCACAGATTCTGTCAGACCTGGGCCCTGACAGTAAATCTCAGTAAGACCAAAATAATGGTGTTCCAAAAAAGGTCCAGTCGCCAGGACCACAAATTCCATCTAGACACCGTTGCCCTAGAGCACACAAAAAACTATACATACCTCGGCCTAAACATCAGCACCACAGGTAGCTTCCACAGAGCTGTGAACGATCTGAGAGACAAGGCAAGAAGGGCATTCTATGCCATCAAAAGGAACATAAATTTCAACATACCAATTAGGATCTGGCTAAAAATACTTGAATCAGTCATAGAGCCCATTGCCCTTTATGGTTGTGAGGTCTGGGGTCCGCTCACCAACCAAGATTTCACAAAATGGGACAAACACCAAATTGAGACTCTGCATGCAGAATTCTGCAAAAATATCCTCCGTGTACAACGTAGAACACCAAATAATGCATGCAGAGCAGAACTAGGCCGATACCCACTAATTATCAAAATCCAGAAAAGAGCCGTTAAATTCTACAACCACCTAAAAGGAAGCGATTCCCAAACCTTCCATAACAAAGCCATCACCTACAGAGAGATGAACCTGGAGAAGAGTCCCCTAAGCAAGCTGGTCCTAGGGCTCTGTTCACAAACACAAACAGACCCCACAGAGCCCCAGGACAACAGCACAATTAGACCCAACCAAATCATGAGAAAACAAAAAGACAATTACTTGACACATTGGAAAGAATTAACAAAAAAACAGAGCAAACTAGAATGCTATTTGGCCCTAAACAGAGAGTATACAGTGGCAGAATACCTAACCACTGTGACTGACCCAAACTTAAGGAAAGCTTTGACTATGTACAGACTCAGTGAGCATAGCCTTGCTATTGAGAAAGGCCGCCGTAGGCAGACATGGCTCTCAAGAGAAGACAGGCTATGTGCTCACTGCCCACAAAATGAGGTGGAAACTGAGCTGCACTTCCTAACCTCCTGCCCAATGTATGACCATATTAGAGAGACATATTTCCCTCAGATTACACAGATCCACAAAGAATTCGAAAACAAATCCAATTTTGATAAACTCCCATATCTACTGGGTGAAATTCCACAGTGTGCCATCACAGCAGCAAGATTTGTGACCTGTTGCCACCAGAAAAGGGCAACCAGTGAAGAACAAACACCATTGTAAATACAACCCATATTTATGTTTATTTATTTGTACTTGTGTGCTTTAACCATTTGTACGTTGTTGCAACACTGCATATATATAGTGTGACATTTGTAGTGTCTTTATTGTTTTGGAACTTCTGTGTGTGTAATGTTTGCTGTTCATTTTTATTGTTTATTTGACTTTTGTATGTTGTCTACCTCACTTGCTTTGGCAATGTTAACACATGTTTCCCATGCCAATAAAGCCCCTTGAATTGAATTGATAGATAGATAGATAGATAGATAGATAGATAGATAGATAGATAGATAGAGAGGGGGGATAGAGAGAGGGTGTGAGAGGGGTGATAGATAGAGAGGTGGGATAAAGAGAGAGAGAGAGCGAGATAGAGAGAGGGGGGAGAGAGAGAGAGAGAGAGGTGGGATAGAGAGAGGTGGGGTAGAGAGAGAGAGAGAGAGAGAGAGATAGAGAGAGGGGGGGTAGAGAGAGAGAGAGAGAGAGAGAGAGAGAGGGGGGAGAGAGAGAGAGATAGATAGAGAGAGAGAGAGAGGGGGGATAGAGAGAGAGAGACAGAGAGAGAGAGAGAGGGGGGATAGAGAGAGAGGGTGTGAGGGGGTGATAGAGATAGAGACTTCAACCATTTGTACATCATTACAACACTGCATATATATATAATATGACATTTGAAATGTCTTTATTCTTTTGGAACTTCTGTGAGTGTAATGTTTACTGTTCGTTTTTATTGTTTATTTCACTTTTGTATATTATCTACCTCACTTGCTTTGGCAATGTTAACACATGTTTCCCATGCCAATAAAGCCCCTTGAATTGAATTGAATTGAGAGAGAATCTGGAGAATCTGGGTTTTAAAGAGTGATGGATGTTGTAGGTTTGTAAAGGGACAACAGTATCACTAACTGCCTTCATGCCAGACTCTTTAGCTAAACCACGGCTGCTAGACCATTCTATTACGGTATTGATCTGGTCTCCAAACCTCAATTCACATAATCACACCGTTACAACAGGTATTGGCCTGCACAGTTCCAGGAGTCGTCTTCACCACAGGGTTCTGACAAGGTTCTGACAGGGTTCTGACAAGGCTCTGACAGGGTTCTGACAGGGTTCTGTCAGGGTTCTGACAGGGTTCTGACAAGGTTCTGTCAGGGTTCTGACAGGGTTCTGACAAGGTTCTGACAGGGTTCTGACAGGGTTCTGTCAGGGTTCTGACAGGGTTCTGACAAGGTTCTGACAGGGTTCTGACAGGGTTCTGACAGGGTTCTGACAAGGCTCTGACAGGGTTCTGACAGGGTTCTGACAAGGTTCTGACAGGGTTCTGACAGGGTTCTGACAAGGTTCTGACAAGGTTCTGACAGGGTTCTGATAACACCGACACCTGCGGATGACTGAACCGATCAGTGTGAGAACATTTCGATTCTGAACTTTGACCTTTGCTACATTTCTGCATTGTGATATTTATTTGTAGAAATGTTTTCTTGATACAGCTACTTTTCCTATCGCTGATGTATCACTTTGCTTTGGCAACACGGACCTTGTCGTTCATGCCACTTAAGCATCATTTGAATTACCCACTGGGCAAAACCCTGGTTGAATCAACGTGGTTTCCACGTCATTTCCAACAAAATGGTTTTTAAATGTGATGCCGTTGAATGAACGTGGAAAACGTATTGGATTAGCTATAGTTAGTGTATTTTCCCACACAACTTTTAACCTAAACCCAATGTCATGGTCATTTGTTTTGTTGATGTCACGTAGAATTCATATTAGTTGACAATGCATCCAAATGTTTAAAAAACAATAAAACCTTGAAATGACACCTGTGCCGGGTGGGTGTCCACTCTGTGATGTTTACGAAGACAGGTGACCTGATCCCAGATCGGTTGGTGCTTTATAGCCTGTTTGGCATACCACAGACCATAGGATTTGGCTATACAGCATATACAGCTACAGTATGCATAACGGGGACTGCTATAGGGGTTGTCCCAGATCTGCTAGTACTAATGGCACAGAGGGCTGTGGCATTGATTAGTCATCGTGTGGCGGATGGCTGGGCAGGTGGTGTGAAACGTTCTGCAAGGTACAGACACCACGCCACTGAGGGCAGAGAGCCAGACAGCTGTCCCTCTCGCTCCACCATCCCTGTCTTCCTTCTCTCCTCCCCCTCTCCTTCCCTCCGTCTGCACCACCGTCATCCCTTCTGTCCAGCACACTCATCCACCACCCACTGTCTCAGTGAACCCACTGCCATCTCCCCTCCTCTTCGCCATCTCCCCTCCTGTTCCCCATCTCCCTCCTGTTCCCCATCTCCCACCTTACTCCCCATCTCCCACCTCTCCCCCCATCTCCCTCCTCTTCCCCATCTCCCCTCCTGTTCCCCATCTCCCCTCCTCTTCCCCATCTCCCTCCTGTTCCCCATCTCCCTCCTGTTCCCCATCTCCCTCCTGTTCCCCATCTCCCCTCCTGTTCCCCATCTCCCCTCCTGTTCCCCATCTCCCTCCTGTTCCCCATCTCCCTCCTGTTCCCCATCTCCCTCCTGTTCCCCATCTCCCTCCTCTTCCCCATCTCCCTCCTGTTCCCCATCTCCCTCCTCTTCCCCATCGACCTCCTGTTCCCCATCTCCCTCCTCTTCCCCATCTCCCTCCTCTTCCCCATCTCAGCTCCTGTTCTCAGCTCCAGCTCCTGGCACAGAGAGACATGAAACACAAGGATTACACTGGGGAAAATAAGTGACACCTGGAGGTGGTGGAGACAATCACAAGGACAGGTGAAACAGATCAGGGAGTGACAGTACCCCCCCCCCCCCCCCCCCCTCCTCTAGGGACGCCACTTGGCGTCCTACCTGGGCGCGTACCTGGCTGACCTGGGTGTCGGTGGTGGAAATCGGCGAGGAGGGCCAAGTTCAAGATGTCTTTAGCTGGAACCCAGCATCTCTCCTCCGGGCCATAACCCTCGCAGTCAACCAGGTACTGGAAACCCCTGCCCTGTGGTCGAACCTTCAGGAGGCGTCTCACCGTATACGCTGGCTGGCCACCAATAACCCGGGGGTGAGGGATAGGCCTGGACACTGAAGACAAAGGACAGTGAGACACAGGCTTAATCCTAGACACATGGAACGTAGGGTGAATATGGAGGGTGCAGGGTAACACAAGACGGACATCAGTGGAACTCAGGACTCTGGAGATGGGAAAAGGACCAATGAACCGGGGAGACAGCTTGCGGGACTCTACCCGAAGGGGCAGATCCCGAGTCGAAAGCCATACCCTCTGCCCAATGTGGTAGTGGGGAGCTGGGGTCCGGCGACGGTCCGCTTGTCGACAATACCTGGAGATGGTCTTGAGAATAACTCTTCTCCAGGTACGTCGACAGCGGCGGACAAACACCTGGGCCGAGGGTACGCTGACCTCCTGCTTTTGTTCTGGGAAGAGTGGAGGCTGATACCCCATGGAGCACTCGAAAGGGGAGAGTCCCGTGGCAGAACTGGGAAGAGTGGAGGCTGATACCTCATGGAGCACTCGAAAGGGGAGAGTCCCGTGGCAGAACTGGGAAGAGTGGAGGCTGATACCCCATGGAGCACTCGAAAGGGGAGAGTCCCGTGGCAGAACTGGGAAGAGTGGAGGCTGATACCCCATGGAGCACTCGAAAGGGGAGAGTCCCGTGGCAGAACTGGGAAGAGTGGAGGCTGATACCCCATGGAGCACTCAAAAGGGGAGAGTCCCGTGGCAGAACTGGGAAGAGTGGAGGCTGATACCCCATGGAGCACTCGAAAGGGGAGAGTCCCGTGGCAGAACTGGGAAGAGTGGAGGCTGATACCCCATGGAGCACTCGAAAGGGGAGAGTCCCGTGGCAGAACTGGGAAGAGTGGAGGCTGATACCCCATGGAGCACTCGAAAGGGGAGAATTTGGACCCCAGACCAAAGGACATATTTCCACCGGTCTAATGTCCATTGCTCGTGTTTCTTGGCCCAAGCAAGTCTCTTCTTCTTATTGGTGTCCTTTGATAGTGGTTTCTTTGCAGCAATTCAACCACGAAGGACTAATTCACACAGTCTCCTCTGAACAGTTGATGTTGAGATGTGTCTGTTACTTGAACTCTGTGAAGCATTTATTTGCAATTTCTGAGGCTGGTAACTCTAATGAACTTATCCTCTGCAGCAGAGGTAACTCTGGGTCTTCCTTTCCTGTGGCGGTCCTCATGAGAGCCAGTTTCATCATAGCGCTTGATGGTTTTTGCGACAGCACTTTAAGAAAATGTCAAAGTTCTCGAAATGTTCCGTATTGATTGACCTTCATGTCTTAAAGTAATGATGGACTGTCTTTTCTCTTTGCTAATTTGAGCTGTTCTTGCCATAATATGGACTTGGTATTTTACCAAATAGGGCTATTTTCTGCATACCATCCCTACAATGTCACATCACAACTGATTGGCTCAAACGCATTCATTCCACAAATTAACTTTTAACAAGGCACACCTGTCAATTGAAATGCATTCCAGGTGACTACCTCATGAAGCTGGTTGAGAGTATGCCAAGAGTGTGCGAAGCTGTCATCAAATCAAAGGGTTGCTACTTTGAAGAATCTCAAATATAAAATATATTTTTATTTGTTTAACACTTTTTTGGTTACTACATGATTCCATATGTTTTGTTTCATAGTTTTGATTTCTTCACTATTATTCTACAATGTAGAAAATAGTACAAATAAAGAAAAACCCTTGAATGAGTTGGTGTGTCCAAACTTTTGACTGGTAGTGTAGACACACACATAATCACTCACACACACACACACACACACACACACACACACACACACACACACACACACACACACACACACACACACACACACACACACACACACACACACACACACACACACACACACACACACACACACACACACACACACACATACACATACACATACACATACACACACACACACAAACATAGCCTCACTTTGGTAATTTCAGGTTAACTAAATATTTAAAAAGTCTAGACAAAAACAGTCTTGTTCATCAGCCTGATCTGGTAGTTTAAAATGTATGTATTCTTTACATGTGCGTTCACTTACTTTCAATACATGGTGAAAGTGAGGTAATCCATGTCACACTGTAAACTTACACAGACACATTGCTACAGCTCCAGACTAATTAGCTAGCTGTGAGGAGTCTGTCTGTGGCTCAGAGTCCTTTGTTCATGCTATATCGGTACATCCGCACCATGTTGCTCCTGGCATCAGTGACAGCAACTTCCAACACATCACTATCTCTCTCCACACAGAATGTGAATTACTCAAAGCCCCTTTGAATCTCTTCTTCTCTCTCTCCACTTCTCAGCATCTCTCTCTCTCTCTCTCTCTCTCTCTCTCTCTCTCTCTCTCTCTCTCTCTCTCTCTCGCTCTCTCTTTCTCTTTCTCTACTCTCTCTCTCTCCATCCATCCATCTCTCTCTCTCTCTCTGTCTCTCTCTCTCTCTTTCTCTTTCTCTTTCTCTACTCTCTCTCTCTCCATCCATCCGTCTCTCTCTCTCTCTGTCTCTCTCTCTCTCTTTCTCTTTCTCTTTCTCTACTCTCTCTCTCTCCATCCATCCGTCTCTCTCTCTCTCTCTCTCTCTCTCTCTCTCTCTCTTTCTCTTTCTCTACTCTCTCTCTCTCCATCCATCCATCCATCCATCAATCCATCTCTCTCTCTCTCTCTCTCTCTCTCTCTCTCTCTCTCTCTCTCTCTCTCTCTCTCTCTCTCTCTCTCTCTCTCTCTCTCTCTCTTTCTCTACTCTCTCTCTCTCCATCCATCTCTCTCTCTCTCCATCCATCTCTCTCTCTCCATCCATCTCTCTCTCTATCCATCTCTCGCGCTCTCTCTCACTCTCTCTCTATACTCTCTCCCTCTTACTGTCTCTCTCTCTCCCTCTTACTGTCTCTCTCTCTTTCCATCTCTCACTAGCTTTCTCCCTCTCTCTCTCTCGCTCTCTCTCTCTTTTGCTTTGTCTCTCTCTCTTGCTTTGTCTCTCTCTCTCTCTCGCTCTCTCTCTTTTGCTTTGACTCTCTCTCTCTTGCTTTGTCTCTCTCTCCCTCCCCTGCTTTGTCTCTCTCTCTCTCTTTCTCTCAATCTCCCTCTTTCTCTCAGGGGGAGAGAGATAGAGAAAGGGGGTACGATGTCTTGCTGACTCTGTGATCCGAAGGATTTTAGACCCACTAATTAAACATTCAACAATCACATCAGGAGTCCCCAGGTTAGCACTAATCTGTCTACACAGAACACGTTGATTAAATTGGACGCTCTCAATGCTGAGATTAGGAACTCTCCGCCTGTAATCTGGCCCTTAATTTCCCCTAGCTGTCAGTGACTGCAGAAGCAAGGTGGATGTGTCAGAAAGGGCATAGAGACGGCAGAGTTTTTGTCTTTCAAATTAGCTGCCAAAAGGCCAACCTTTAAGCTCTGGGCTGGGCCAGAAAAGGCGTAATTTCACTTTACAATTGAGATAGTGCTCCACCAATGGCCCAGTAGTTTAAGTTAACTGAGCTACCCACACCGCAGTTTGTTAAAAGTATATTGGATTACATTATATAATGTATAGATTTTTTTTACCTCAAATAGTAGACCATATGTATGTGTGTATACCTTGTTCAGTGTTGTTATAGCTACTGTATTACAATCAGGGGAGCAACTTTGGTTTTAGAAGTGGGGGTGACATAAATACTCCACACAGCGCACCCGCCCTATCTGAGGCGTCCGCATGGCCCTAATGCACACCGTTGACATGTTTTGTATCACATTACAATGATAAAACTGTAATGCCCCTCCCCTCCGTTCCCAGTGAATGTTGCGCCCATTATTACAGTATCATGAGCAGCTGTACATTACATACTGCCCCTTTAGTTCCATCTCTGAAGTTGAAACACTTCTACCATTCCCCAGCAGGGGGTGTAGGGACTAGTAGATCAGGTGAGTGTGTTTGAGATGTCACAGAGAGGGCAGCGGAAAGGAGGGGGTGAGCTCTGTATTCTGACAGACAGACAGCCCTATGGGACAGGTACAGACAGAACTCAACTTGTCAGGGTTTATTTAGGACAAAATGTAAAACATTTCCAAACTACTTTAGCTGTAATATGCACATGTAATATGCACATGTAATATGCACACATAATATGCACATGTAATATGCACATTTACAGTCTACAGAATCCGCACCAACTACTGAGTGAGGGAATGTGGCCTATTCCAAGGAACTACAGAAAATATAAAAAATATACTGTATGTCTCTCTCTCTCTCTCTCTCTCTCTCTCTTACTCTGTCTCTCGCTCTCTCTCTTACTCTGTCTCTCTTTCTCTCTCTCTCTTTCTTTCTCTCTCTTTCTCTCTCTCTCTCTCTCTCTCTCTCTTGCTCTTGCTCTGTCTCCCTTTCTCTCTCTCTCTTTCTTTCTCTCTCTCTCTCTTTCTCTCTCTCTCTCTTGCTCTCTCTCTTTCTCTCTCTCATCCACTCTCTTTCTTTCTCTCTCTCTATTTCTCTCTCTCGCTCTCTCATCCTCTCTCTTTCTCTCTCTCTTTCTTTCTCTCTCTCGTCCTCTCTCTTTCTCTCTCTCTCTCTCTCTTGCTCTGTCTCTCTCTTTCTCTCTCTTTCTTTCTCTCTCTCTTTCTTTCTCTCTCTCTCTCTCTTTCTCTCTCTTTTGTTCTCTCTCTTTCTTTCTCTCTCTCTTTCTCTCTCTCTCTCTTTCTCTCTCTCGTCCTCTCTCTTTCTTTCTCTCTCTCGTCCTCTCTCTCTCTCTCGTCCTCTCTCTTTCTTTCTCTCTCTCGTCCTCTCTCTTTCTCTCTCTCTTTCTCTCTCTCTATTTCTTTCTCTTTCTTTCTCTTTCTCTCTCTCTCTTGCTCTCTCTCTCTCTCTCTCCCTCTCTCTCTCGTCACTCTCTGTCCTCTTGCAGTGGCTCTCTTTCATGCTAGGAATCAAGTTTCACTGCGTTCTTTCTGCTACCGTGTGTATGAAGGTTCTGAGAATAAAATACTAGAGCATTGAATACTTTATTTATAGGTTTATTTTACAAATTCAAATGTGGATACAATCATGTACTCTGTCAATGAGCAATAATAGGTGTCTTTCTGTCACTGTTATAACAGAGGTTAATAAAGAATACTCTTCTGTCACTGTTATAACAGAGGGTTATTCTCCTGTCACTGTTATAACAGAGGGTTATAAAGATTATTCTGCTGTAATCGCAGCTATTCATGGGATTGTAAATGCCTCAGGCCAAAGGTGGGTGCTATTTGGTCGAGTCCCTCATAAGAGAAAAGACATTGGGGAAATTATATTTACCCTGCAAGTATAACCGGTGTGAAATGGCTAGCTAGTTTGCGGTGGTGCGCGCTAATAGCGTTTCAATCGATGACTTCACTCACTCTGAGACCTGAAGTAGTTGTTCCCCTAGCTCTGCAAGGGCCGCGGCTTTTGTGGCGCGATGGGTAACGATGCTTCGTGGGTGGCCGTTGTCTATGTGTGCAGGGGGTCCCTGGTTCGAGCCCAGATAGGGGCGAGGACAGGGACGGAAGCAATACTGTTACACAAGGACAATCAGGATGGGGTGTGTGGGTGGATGTGGGACGCACATCATAAGAACTACTATACGGTAAAATCAATGAATTGATCATATAACCTTTACACATGTCATGACAGGGGAAAAATGAATAATAATTCAAATGTTTCACCAGTCTGGGTATATATTTATACTCAAAGTGACTTCGTATCAGACCAAAAGTATCCCCTTGGCCAACTGAATTTCAACACTAAAATTAAATCTTCTTCAACTGATGTAATTCCGTGGTTTTAACTAAAAAAATGTAGGTTTCATAACAACGAGTGACTGTTGACGAGACAGGAGTAAAACAACACATATTAGCTAGCACTTGAGATCCAACAAGTTGTTCCTTTCACAGTTTGAAGACAGTCAGCCAGCCAGTCATTCAGACAGTTAGCCAGTCAGCCAGCCAGTCATTCAGCCAGTTAGCCAGTCAGCCAGTCAGTCATTCAGCCAGTTAGCCAGTCAGCCAGCCAGTCATTCAGCCAGTTAGCCAGTCAGCCAGCCCGTCATTCAGCCAGTCAGCCAGCCAGTCATTCAGCCAGTTAGCAAGTCAGCCAGCCAGTTAGCCAGCCAGTTAGATAGTCAGCCAGCCAGTCATTCAGCCAGTTAGCCAGTCAGCCAGCCAGTCATTCAGCCAGTTAGCCAGTCAGCCAGCCAGTCATTCAGCCAGTTAGCCAGTCAGCCAGCCAGTCATTCAGCCAGTTAGCCAGCCCGTCATTCAGCCAGTCATTCAGCCAGTTAGCAAGTCAGCCAGCCAGTTAGCCAGCCAGTTAGATAGTCAGACAGCCAGTCATTCAGCCAGTTAGCCAGTCAGCCAGCCAGTCATTCAGCCATTCAGCCAGCCAGTCATTCAGGCAGTTAGCCAGTCATTCAGCCAGTTAGCCAGTCAGCCAGCCAGTCAGCCAGCCAGTTAGCCAGTCAGCCAGCCAGTCATTCAGCCAGTTAGCCAGTCAGCCAGCCCATCATTCAGCCAGTTAGCCAGCCAGTCAGCCAGCCAGTCATTCAGTCAGGTAGCCAGTCAGCCAGCCAGTCATTCAGCCAGCTAGCCAGTCAGCCAGCCAGTCATTCAGCCAGTTAGCCAGTCATTCAGCCAGTTAGCCAGTCAGCCAGCCAGTTAGCCAGTCAGCCAGCCAGTAATTCAGCCAGTTAGCCAGTCATTCAGCCAGTTAGCCAGTCATACAGCCAGTTAGCCAGTCAGCCAGCCAGTCATTCAGCCAGTTAGCCAGCCAGTTAGACAGTCAGCCAGCCAGTCATTCAGCCAGTTAGCCAGTCAGCCAGCCCGTCATTCAGCCAGTCAGCCAGCCAGTCATTCAGCCAGTTAGACAGTCAGCCAGCCAGTCATTCAGCCAGTTAGACAGTCAGCCAGCCAGTCATTTAGCCAGTTAGCCAGTCAGCCAGCCAGTCATTCAGCCAGTTAGACAGTCAGCCAGCCAGTCATTCAGCCAGTTAGCCAGTCAGCCAGCCAGTCATTCAGCCAGTCAGCCAGCCCGTCATTCAGCCAGTCAGCCAGCCAGTCATTCAGCCAATTAGCAAGTCAGCCAGCCAGTTAGCCAGCCAGTTAGATAGTCAGCCAGCCAGTCATTCAGCCAGTTAGCCAGTCAGCCAGCCAGTCATTCAGCCAGTTAGCCAGTCAGCCAGCCAGTCATTCAGCCAGTTAGCCAGTCAGCCAGCCAGTCATTCAGCCAGTTAGCCAGTCAGCCAGCCAGTCATTCAGCCAGTCAGCCAGCCAGTCATTCAGCCAGTTAGCAAGTCAGCCAGCCAGTTAGCCAGCCAGTTAGATAGTCAGACAGCCAGTCATTCAGCCAGTTAGCCAGTCAGACAGCCAGTCATTCAGCCAGTTAGCCAGCCAGTCATTCAGGCAGTTAGCCAGTCATTCAGCCAGTTAGCCAGTCAGCCAGCCAGCCAGTCATTCAGTCAGGTAGCCAGTCAGCCAGCCAGTCATTCAGCCAGTCATTCAGTCAGCTAGCCAGTCAGCCAGCCAGTCATTCAGCCAGTTAGCCAGTCATTCAGCCAGTTAGCCAGTCAGCCAGCCAGTTAGCCAGTCAGCCAGCCAGTAATTCAGCCAGTTAGCCAGTCATTCAGCCAGTTAGCCAGTCATTCAGCCAGTTAGCCAGTCAGCCAGCCAGTCATTCAGCCAGTTAGCCAGCCAGTTAGACAGTCAGCCAGCCAGTCATTCAGCCAGTTAGCCAGTCAGCCAGCCCGTCATTCAGCCAGTCAGCCAGTCAGTCATTCAGCCAGTTAGACAGTCAGCCAGCCAGTCATTCAGCCAGTTAGACAGTCAGCCAGCCAGTCATTTAGCCAGTTAGCCAGTCAGCCAGCCAGTCATTCAGCCAGTTAGACAGTCAGCCAGCCAGTCATTCAGCCAGTTAGACAGTCAGCCAGCCAGTCAGCCAGCCAGTCATTCAGCCATTCAGCCAGTCATTCAGCCAGTTAGCCAGTCAGCCAGCCAGTCATTCAGCCAGTTAGCCAGTCAGCCAGCCAGTTAGCCAGCCAGTCATTCAGCCAGTTAGACAGTCAGCCAGCCAGTCATTCAGCCAGTTAGACAGTCAGCCAGCCAGTCATTCAGCCAGTTAGCCAGTCAGCCAGCCAGTCATTCAGCCAGTTAGACAGTCAGCCAGCCAGTCATTCAGCCAGTTAGACAGTCAGCCAGCCAGTCATTCAGCCAGTCATTCAGCCAGTTAGACAGTCAGCCAGCCAGTTAGCCAGTCAGCCAGCCAGTTAGCCAGTCAGCCAGCCAGTCATTCAGCCATTCAGCCAGTCATTCAGCCAGTTAGCCAGTCAGCCAGCCAGTCATTCAGCCAGTTAGCCAGTCAGCCAGCCAGTCAGCCAGCCAGTCATTCAGCCAGTTAGACAGTCAGCCAGCCAGTCATTCAGCCAGTTAGACAGTCAGCCTGCCAGCCAGTCATTCAGTCAGTCAGCCTGCCAGTCATCCAGCCAGTTAGCCAGTCAGCCAGCCAGTCATTCAGCCAGTTAGCCAGCCAGTTAGACAGTCAGCCAGCCAGTCATTCAGCCAGTTAGCCAGTCAGCCAGCCCGTCATTCAGCCAGTTAGACAGTCAGCCAGCCAGTCATTCAGCCAGTTAGACAGTCAGCCAGCCAGTCATTCAGCCAGTTAGCCAGTCAGCCAGCCAGTCATTCAGCCAGTTAGACAGTCAGCCAGCCAGTCATTCAGCCAGTTAGACAGTCAGCCAGCCAGTCATTCAGCCAGTCATTCAGCCAGTTAGACAGTCAGCCAGCCAGTCATTCAGCCATTCAGCCAGTCATCCAGCCAGTTAGCCAGTCAGCCAGCCAGTCATTCAGCCAGTTAGCCAGTCAGCCAGCCAGTCAGCCAGCCAGTCATTCAGCCAGTTAGACAGTCAGCCAGCCAGTCATTCAGCCAGTTAGACAGTCAGCCTGCCAGCCAGTCATTCAGTCAGTCAGCCTGCCAGTCATTCAGCCATTAAGCCAGTCATTCAGCCAGCCAGTCAGCCAGCCAGTCATTCAGCCAGTTAGACAGTCAGCCAGCCAGTCATTCAGCCAGTTAGCCAGTCAGCCAGCCAGTCATTCAGCCAGTTAGCCAGACAGTCAGCCAGCCAGTTAGACAGTCAGCCTGCCAGTCATTCAGCCAGTTAGCCAGTCATCCAGCCAGTTAGTCAGTCAGTCAGCCAGCCAGTCATTCAGCCAGTTAGCCAGTCAGCCAGCCCGTCATCTTCTAGGCTTTCAGATTGCCGTCTCCACACTACATTAAGCACCAGTCGTAGTTTTCTGTTCTGTTGAGTTGGTATGAGGGAGCTTAAAGTAACTGTTGCTTTCAAGCACAAGGCATGCTATAGGCCTACATGGTAATGCAATAATGCAATCAATTCTAATAGTATATGAGCTAAATACAGAAAGAATAAATCCCATCGACATGTTGAAGGTTTTAGTCTAGTGATTCACTATTCGTGGACTTCATTTATTTTCCTGTCAGTTGTTTGTTTCCCTTCTACTAAATTCTGTACAGAGCAGAGTACAAACCCTGAGTTACCACTAAGCCTGCCAACTGCTCCATATTTGTATTACACACACACACACACACACACACACACACACACACACACACACACACACACACACACACACACACACACACACACACACACACACACACACACACACACACACACACACACACACACACACACACACACACACACACACACACACATACACATACACACAATCACAAACACACTACTCACTCTTCCACCCTCTCTCCCTCCCCCTCTCACCCTCTCTCTGCCTCCCTCCCTCTCTCACCCTCTCTCTGCCTCCTTCCCTCTCACCCTCTCTCACCCTCTCTCTCCCTCCCTCCCTCTCGCCCTCCCTATCTCTCTCTCTGAAGGTGGCGGCATAGAGCGGTGGAGCTGTTAGCTCCGCGCTGCAGACATCATTAGGAGTGGAGGGAGACGATTCCACCGTCAGCGCAGGAACAGGAAGCCCTGGCAACAAGGAGAGACCGCTTTTACCAGACCATTACACCGTACAGTAAGTCCTAGCTCTGTCTATACTCTCAGTCTGTGGCATTTTTTTTTGTGTCACTTTTTTCTTTGCTAAGCGGTAGAGAAAATGGCTGGAACTGGAAGGAAGGCGTACGCGCAAAGAGAGCGTTCGTTTATTTCCAAAGCCTTTGAAAATGTTTACTTCGCACTCTGGCCTATTTTTTTTGTGTCCGGAGCATAGAGGGTTGTTTGTGGTTTACAGTCATGCACTTGTCATTTCGAACAAAAAATGCAAACGAACTATTAAGTTTGACACAAGAGAGCGGTGGTTTCGCGGACTTGAAAACGAGCAAGGAGTGTTTTACAGGCGGGTTGGTGTGTAGGACAGGCAAGCTAACTGCGCCACCCCACCCAGAAACATTGCATAAAGAATAGTAAAATACATATTTATAGTATAGCCTTCAACCGTCCACTTTTAAAATGGTTGTGGTACGTGAGTAGCCGACGTGGCCGCATGTCCACTCATGCGACACATTTTAGTTTCTAATTCCATCACGGAAGTGTTTTTTATTCTTCAAAAACAGGGCAAGCCAACTAACCCTAGTCAACCTAATGTAACCGGCGTCATTATACAAATACATAGTACACGATATTCCCTTAATTTAGGGGGGGAGAGAAAATGTTATCTACTCGGTTAGGCTACAATCCCTTTTCATTGACTCTGGCTGGTTTGTAAAGGACATTGGGTCTCCTGAATGTGTCTAGTGATTGCTCGACTACCCGTGGCGTGATGTCACTCATCCTAGCTTTGGTGGTTATATAACAGGACTGTAGGGATCCCGGGTTGTGATAGCGAGGTATTTATACTCTGTTTACAGTCAGGAATTGCACAATGCATAGTAAGATTTGCATAGTAAGACCTGTCTTCCCTAGAGGATATCCTACAGACTGTTACATGCCACAACCACTACACTGTTATTACATGGTTACATTTGATCCAGTATCTAGAAACGAAGGTGGTTGGTCAAAGAGTGTTTCAATGTTGCCGAAATAAAAAACATTATGCTGTAAAATGTTACAGTAACTTTGTAATCCATTGAAGGACACTTGATACTGCGAAATTATTTTTCAACAACATGCAAGCCTGCAGTAAAACAAGAATACACGTTGTCGTACTTTAGCATACACCAGCTTGCTTATGTGCATAATAATGCATATAAAAAAACATGTCTGGAGGCCGTTTTGCAATGCAGTAACATGTCAAGAGGTGAAGTATTTGCTGCACCTCTGTGTCCAATCAAAAAATGAAGATTTGTTGGATCACAATTATAATCACAATCTTGATGATCTTATTTGTTGTGAAATTGTTAGATATTACTTGTTAGATATTACTTGACAGATATTACTTGTTAGATATTACTTGTTAGATATTACTTGTTAGATATTACTTGTTAGATACTGCTGCACTGTCGGAACTAGAAGCACAAGCATTTCGCTACACTCGCAATAACATCTGCTAAACACGTGTATGTGAACGATCCAATTTGATTTGATTTGATTTTGATGATAATATAATTCTTGTTGCAGCCATCATGTTTCATCTCAATACCTGATAGGCCAATGTGTTGGTTATGTATGCAAATATTTCCCATGGTGTTGTTGCACATACAGAGGCTTACCATTGTTCAGTGTACACAGTTCTCTGTACTGTGGATGGCTGCTGTTATGGAGTTGACATTTATACTAGGTTATCATTTCACTACAGAGCTTCTGTATATAACCTGTGTATATAACCTGTGTTTATAACCTGTGTATATAACCTGTGTATATAACCTGTGTATACAACCTGTGTTTATAACCTGTGTATACAACCTGTGTATACAACCTGTGTATATAACCTGTGTATATAACCTGTGTATATAACCTGTGTATATAAACTGTGTATACAACCTGTGTTTATAACCTGTGTTTATAACCTGTGTATACAACCTGTGTATATAACCTGTGTATATAACCTGTGTATATAACCTGTGTTTATAACCTGTGTATATAACCTGTGTATATAACCTGTGTATATAACCTGTGTTTATAACCTGTGTATATAACCTGTGTATATAACCTGTGTTTATAACCTGTGTATATAACCTGTGTATATAACCTGTGTATATAACCTGTGTATACAACCTGTGTTTATAACCTGTGTTTATAACCTGTGTATATAACCTGTGTATATAACCTGTGTATATAACCTGTGTATACAACCTGTGTTTATAACCTGTGTTTATAACCTGTGTATATAACCTGTGTATACAACCTGTGTTTATAACCTGTGTTTATAACCTGTGTATACAACCTGTGTTTATAACCAGTGTTTATAACCTGTGTTTATAACCTGTGTATATAACCTGTGTATATAACCTGTGTATACAACCTGTGTTTATAACCTGTGTTTATAACCTGTGTATATAACCTGTGTATATAACCTGTGTATATAACCTGTGTATACAACCTGTGTTTATAGCCTGTGTTTATAACCTGTGTATACAACCTGTGTTTATAACCAGTGTTTATAACCTGTGTTTATAACCTGTGTTTATAACCTGTGTATACAACCTGTGTTTATAACCTGTGTATATAACCTGTGTATACAACCTGTGTATATAACCTGTGTTTATAACCTGTGTATATAACCTGTGTATATAACCTGTGTTTATAACCTGTGTTTATAACCTGTGTATATAACCTGTGTATATAACCTGTGTTTATAACCTGTGTTTATAACCTGTGTATATAACCTGTGTATATAACCTGTGTTTATAACCTGTGTATATAACCTGTGTTTATAACCTGTGTTTATAACCTGTGTATATAACCTTGCCCATTTAAACCTGTACTTTACAGGCCACGGAACCACATTGTTTCTTTATGTACCTTGTCTTCTTTGTAGTGTAGAATGAGGTGGGTAGGTTTGTGGCGGCTGACCAGTGATAGTGTAGAATGAGGTGGGTAGGTTTGTGGTGGCTGACCAGTGATAGTGTAGAATGAGGTGGGTAGGTTTGTGGTGGCTGACCAGTGATAGTGTAGTATGAGGTGGGTAGGTTTGTGTCGGCTGACCAGTGATAGTGTAGAATGAGGTGGGTAGGTTTGTGTCGGCTGGCTGACCAGTGATAGTGTAGTATGAGGTGGGTAGGTTTGTGGTGGCTGACCAGTGATAGTGTAGTATGAGGTGGGTAGGTTTGTGGTGGCTGACCAGTGATAGTGTAGTATGAGGTGGGTAGGTTTGTGTTGGCTGACCAGTGATAGTGTAGAATGAGGTGGGTAGGTTTGTGGTGGCTGGCTGACCAGTGATAGTGTAGAATGAGGTGGGTAGGTTTGTGGTGGCTGGCTGACCAGTGATAGTGTAGAATGAGGTGGGTAGGTTTGTGTTGGCTGACCAGTGATAGTGTAGAATGAGGTGGGTAGGTTTGTGTCGGCTGGCTGACCAGTGATAGTGTAGTATGAGGTGGGTAGGTTTGTGGTGGCTGACCAGTGATAGTGTAGTATGAGGTGGGTAGGTTTGTGGTGGCTGGCTGACCAGTGATAGTGTAGAATGAGGTGGGTAGGTTTGTGTCGGCTGACCAGTGATAGTGTAGTATGAGGTGGGTAGGTTTGTGTCGGCTGACCAGTGATAGTGTAGAATGAGGTGGGTAGGTTTGTGGTGGCTGGCTGGCCAGTGATAGTGTAGAATGAGGTGGGTAGGTTTGTGGTGGCTGGCTGACCAGTGATAGTGTAGTATGAGGTGGGTAGGTTTGTGGTGGCTGGCCAGTGATAGTGTAGTATGAGGTGGGTAGGTTTGTGTCGGCTGACCAGTGATAGTGTAGAATGAGGTGGGTAGGTTTGTGTCGGCTGACCAGTGATAGTGTAGAATGAGGTGGGTAGGTTTGTGGTGGCTGGCTGGCCAGTGATAGTGTAGAATGAGTTGGGTAGGTTTGTGTCGGCTGGCTGGCCAGTGATAGTGTAGAATGAGGTGGGTAGGTTTGTGTCGGCTGACCAGTGATAGTGTAGTATGAGGTGGGTAGGTTTGTGGTGGCTGACCAGTGATAGTGTAGAATGAGGTGGGTAGGTTTGTGGTGACTGACCAGTGATAGTGTAGAATGAGGTGGGTAGGTTTGTGGTGGCTGGCTGGCCAGTGATAGTGTAGAATGAGGTGGGTAGGTTTGTGGTGGCTGACCAGTGATAGTGTAGAATGAGGTGGGTAGGTTTGTGGTGGCTGACCAGTGATAGTGTAGAATGAGGTGGGTAGGTTTGTGGTGGCTGACCAGTGATAGTGTAGAATGAGGTGGGTAGGTTTGTGGTGGCTGGCTGGCCAGTGATAGTGTAGTATGAGGTGGGTAGGTTTGTGGTGGCTGGCTGGCCAGTGATAGTGTAGTATGAGGTGGGTAGGTTTGTGGTGGCTGGCTGACCAGTGATAGTGTAGAATGAGGTGGGTAGGTTTGTGGTGGCTGGCTGACCAGTGATAGTGTAGAATGAGGTGGGTAGTTTTGTGTCGGCTGACCAGTGATAGTGTAGAATGAGGTGGGTAGGTTTGTTGCGGCTGGCCAGTGATAGTGTAGAATGAGGTGGGTAGTTTTGTGTCGGCTGACCAGTGATAGTGTAGAATGAGGTGGGTAGGTTTGTGGCGGCTGACCAGTGATAGTGTAGAATGAGGTGGGTAGGTTTGTGGCGGCTGACCAGTGATAGTGTAGTATGAGGTGGGTAGGTTTGTGGCGGCTGACCAGTGATAGTGTAGAATGAGGTGGGTAGGTTTGTGGCGGCTGACCAGTGATAGTGTAGAATGAGGTGGGTAGGTTTGTGGTGGCTGACCAGTGATAGTGTAGAATGAGGTGGGTAGGTTTGTGTCGGCTGACCAGTGATAGTGTAGAATGAGGTGGGTAGGTTTGTGTCGGATGGCTGACCAGTGATAGTGTAGAATGAGGTGGGTAGGTTTTTGTCGGCTGGCTGACCAGTGATAGTGTAGTATGAGGTGGGTAGGTTTGTGGTGGCTGGCTGACCAGTGATAGTGTAGAATGAGGTGGGTAGTTTTGTGGTGGCTGACCAGTGATAGTGTAGAATGAGGTGGGTAGGTTTGTGGTGGCTGACCAGTGATAGTGTAGTATGAGGTGGGTAGGTTTGTGGTGGCTGACCAGTGATAGTGTAGAATGAGGTGGGTAGGTTTGTGGCGGCTGACCAGTGATAGTGTAGTATGAGGTGGGTAGGTTTGTGGTGCCTGGCTGACCAGTGATAGTGTAGAATGAGGTGGGTAAGTTTGTGGTGGCTGACCGGTGATAGTGTAGAATGAGGTGGGTAGGTTTGTGGTGGCTGGCTGACCAGTGATAGTGTAGTTTGAGGTGGGTAGGTTTGTGTCGGCTGACCAGTGATAGTGTAGAATGAGGTGGGTAGGTTTGTGGCGGCTGACCAGTGATAGTGTAGAATGAGGTAGGTAGGTTTGTGGCGGCTGACCAGTGATAGTAGTATGAGGTGGGTAGGTTTGTGGTAGCTGACCAGTGATAGTGTAGTATGAGGTGGGTAGGTTTGTGTCGGCTGGCTGACCAGTGATAGTGTAGAATGAGGTGGGTAGGTTTGTGGTGGCTGACCAGTGATAGTGTAGTATGAGGTGGGTAGGTTTGTTGCGGCTGGCCAGTGATAGTGTAGTATGAGGTGGGTAGGTTTGTGTCGGCTGACCAGTGATAGTGTAGAATGAGGTGGGTAGATTTGTGGTGGCTGGCTGACCAGTGATAGTGTAGAATGAGGTGGGTAGGTTTGTTGCGGCTGGCTGACCAGTGATAGTGTAGAATGAGGTGGGTAGGTTTGTGTCGGCTGACCAGTGATAGTGTAGAATGAGGTGGGTAGGTTTGTGGTGGCTGACCAGTGATAGTGTAGTATGAGGTGGGTAGGTTTGTGTCGGCTGACCAGTGATAGTGTAGAATGAGGTGGGTAGGTTTGTGGCGGCTGACCAGTGATAGTGTAGAATGAGGTGGGTAGGTTTGTTGCGGCTGGCTGACCAGTGATAGTAGTATGAGGTGGGTAGGTTTGTGGTGGCTGACCAGTGATAGTGTAGAATGAGGTGGGTAGGTTTGTGGTGGCTGACCAGTGATAGTGTAGAATGAGGTGGGTAGGTTTGTGGTGGCTGACCAGTGATAGTAGTATGAGGTGGGTAGGTTTGTGGTGGCTGACCAGTGATAGTAGTATGAGGTGGGTAGGTTTGTGTCGGCTGACCAGTGATAGTGTAGTATGAGGTGGGTAGGTTTGTGGTGGCTGACCAGTGATAGTAGTATGAGGTGGGTAGGTTTGTGTCGGCTGACCAGTGATAGTGTAGTATGAGGTGGGTAGGTTTGTGGTGGCTGACCAGTGATAGTAGTATGAGGTGGGTAGGTTTGTGGTGGCTGACCAGTGATAGTAGTATGAGGTGAATAGGTTTGTGTCGGCTGACCAGTGATAGTGTAGTATGAGGTGGGTAGGTTTGTGGTGGCTGACCAGTGATAGTAGTATGAGGTGGGTAGGTTTGTGTCGGCTGACCAGTGATAGTGTAGTATGAGGTGGGTAGGTTTGTGGTGGCTGGCTGACCAGTGATAGTGTAGAATGAGGTGGGTAGGTTTGTGGTGGCTGAACAGTGATAGTGTAGTATGAGGTGGGTAGGTTTGTGGTGGCTGACCAGTGATAGTGTAGTATGAGGTGGGTAGGTTTGTGGTGGCTGACCAGTGATAGTAGTATGAGGTGGGTAGGTTTGTGTCGGCTGACCAGTGATAGTGTAGTATGAGGTGGGTAGGTTTGTGTCGGCTGGCTGACCAGTGATAGTGTAGAATGAGGTGGGTAGGTTTGTGGTGGCTGACCAGTGATAGTGTAGTATGAGGTGGGTAGGTTTGTTGCGGCTGGCCAGTGATAGTGTAGTATGAGGTGGGTAGGTTTGTGTCGGCTGACCAGTGATAGTGTAGAATGAGGTGGGTAGATTTGTGGTGGCTGGCTGACCAGTGATAGTGTAGAATGAGGTGGGTAGGTTTGTTGCGGCTGGCTGACCAGTGATAGTGTAGAATGAGGTGGGTAGGTTTGTGTCGGCTGACCAGTGATAGTGTAGAATGAGGTGGGTAGGTTTGTGGTGGCTGACCAGTGATAGTGTAGTATGAGGTGGGTAGGTTTGTTGCGGCTGGCTGACCAGTGATAGTAGTATGAGGTGGGTAGGTTTGTGGTGGCTGACCAGTGATAGTGTAGAATGAGGTGGGTAGGTTTGTGTCGGCTGGCTGACCAGTGATAGTGTAGAATGAGGTGGGTAGGTTTGTGGTGGCTGGCTGACCAGTGATAGTGTAGAATGAGGTGGGTAGGTTTGTGGTGGCTGACCAGTGATAGTGTAGAATGAGGTGGGTAGGTTTGTGGTGGCTGACCAGTGATAGTAGTATGAGGTGGGTAGGTTTGTGTCGGCTGACCAGTGATAGTGTAGTATGAGGTGGGTAGGTTTGTGTCGGATGGCTGACCAGTGATAGTGTAGTATTGGATGGGTAGGTTTGTGGTGGCTGACCAGTGATAGTGTAGAATGAGGTGGGTAGGTTTGTGGTGGCTGACCAGTGATAGTGTAGAATGAGGTGGGTAGGTTTGTTGCGGCTGGCTGACCAGTGATAGTGTAGTATGAGGTGGGTAGGTTTGTGTCGGCTGGCTGACCAGTGATAGTGTAGAATGAGTTGGGTAGGTTTGTGTCGGCTGACCAGTGATAGTGTAGAATGAGGTGGGTAGGTTTGTGTCGGCTGGCTGACCAGTGATAGTGTAGTATGAGGTGGGTAGGTTTGTGGTGGCTGGCTGACCAGTGATAGTGTAGAATGAGGTGGGTAGTTTTGTGGTGGCTGACCAGTGATAGTGTAGAATGAGGTGGGTAGGTTTGTGGTGGCTGACCAGTGATAGTGTAGAATGAGGTGGGTAGGTTTGTGGTGGCTGGCTGACCAGTGATAGTGTAGAATGAGGTGGGTAGGTTTGTGGTGGCTGACCAGTGATAGTGTAGTATGAGGTGGGTAGGTTTGTGGTGGCTGACCAGTGATAGTGTAGAATGAGGTGGGTAGGTTTGTGGCGGCTGACCAGTGATAGTGTAGAATGAGGTGGGTAGGTTTGTGGTGGCTGACCAGTGATAGTGTAGTATGAGGTGGGTAGGTTTGTGGTGGCTGACCAGTGATAGTGTAGTATGAGGTGGGTAGATTTGTGGTGGCTGACCAGTGATAGTGTAGAATGAGGTGGGTAGGTTTGTGGTGGCTGACCAGTGATAGTAGTATGAGGTGGGTAGGTTTGTGGTGGCTGACCAGTGATAGTGTAGAATGAGGTGGGTAGGTTTGTGGTGGCTGACCAGTGATAGTGTAGTATGAGGTGGGTAGGTTTGTGGTGGCTGACCAGTGATAGTAGTATGAGGTGGGTAGGTTTGTGGTGGCTGACCAGTGATAGTGTAGTATGAGGTGGGTAGGTTTGTGTCGGCTGGCTGACCAGTGATAGTGTAGAATGAGGTGGGTAGGTTTGTGGTGGCTGACCAGTGATAGTGTAGTATGAGGTGGGTAGGTTTGTTGCGGCTGGCTGACCAGTGAATGTGTAGTATGAGGTGGGTAGGTTTGTGTCGGCTGACCAGTGATAGTGTAGTATGAGGTGGGTAGGTTTGTGTCGGCTGACCAGTGATAGTGTAGAATGAAGTGGGTAGGTTTGTGGCGGCTGACCAGTGATAGTGTAGAATGAGGTGGGTAGGTTTGTGGTGGCTGACCAGTGATAGTGTAGTATGAGGTGGGTAGGTTTGTGGTGGCTGTCTGACCAGTGATAGTGTAGTATGATGTGGGTAGGTTTGTTGCGGCTGGCTGACCAGTTAGTGTGGAGTGCTTCAGGGCACCACAGGATTGAACTGCATGTTCTCTCTACCAGTTCAGTTCACCTGATGGTGGTGAATCTCTCTATAGCACATATTACCACTCTTCTATTTTAGATATAAAATTGAACCTTTTTTTAACCTTTCTAGTACACACCTTCTGCTAGCGGAACCCCTCGACAACATTCCGCTGAAAAGTCAGCGCGGGAAATTCCAAAATATTTTTTTGAAATATGTAACTTTCACACATTAACAAGTCCAATACAGCAAATGAAAGATAACCATATTGTTAATCTACCCATCATGTCCGATTTAAAAAATTTTTTACAGCGAAAACACAACATATGATTATGTTAGATCACCGCCAAGTCCAAAAAACACAGCCATTTTCCCAGCCAAAGATAGGAGTCACAAAAAGCAGAAATAGAGATAAAATGAATCACTAACCTTTGATGATCTTCATCAGATGACACTCATAGGACATCATGTTACACAATACATGTATGTTTTGTTCGATAATGTGCATATTTATATCCAAAAATCTCAGTTTACATTGGCGCCATGTTCAGAAATGCCTCCAAAATATCCAGAGAAATTGCAGAGAGTCACATCAAATAACAGAAATACTCATCATAAACTTTGATGAAAGATACATGTTTTACATAGAAGTAAAGATACACTTGTTCTTAACCTGTCTAGGACCAGCGTGCCGCTAGCGGCACACCCCCCCCCCCCCCCACTGAAAAACCAGTGCCGCGAAATTCAAAAAAAATATTTTTTTAAAATATTTAACTTTCACACATTAAAGTCCAATACAGCTAATGAAAGACACAGATCTTGTGAATCCAGTCAACATGTCCGATTTTTAAAATGTTTTACAGGGAAGACACAATATGTAAAGATGTACATCTATTACCTAAAAACACATTAGCATAATCCACCATCTTTTATTTGTCCACCAACACCAGTAGCCATCACCAATTCGGCTAAACTAAGATATTTATAGCCCCTAACCAACAAAAAAACTCATCAGATGACAGTCTGATAACATATTTATGGTATGGGATAGGTTTTGTTAGAAAAAAGTGCATATTTCAGGTAGATGGCATAGGTTACAATTGCACCCACCGTCACAAATGGAATAGAAAAACTACTTAGAGCAACGTGTTTACCTACTTACTAATCATCAAACATTTCGTAAAAATACACAGCATACACGAATCGAAAGACACAGATCCTGTGAATACAGACAATATTTCAGATTTTCTAAGTGTCTTACAGCGAAAACACAATAAATCGTTATATTAGCATAGCACATAGCACATAGCAGCCCAGCATTGATTCTAGCCAAAGTGAGCGATAACGTCAACATCGCCAAAAATATATTAATTTTTTCACTAACCTTCTCAGAATTCTTCAGATGACACTCCTGTAACATCATATTACACAATCCATATAGAGTTTGATCGAAAACGTTTATATTTAGCCACCAAAATCATGGTTAGACAATGTGAAATGTAGCTCAGCTGGTCAGAAAATGTCCTTGCGCCACTTAGACAGTGATCTACTCTTATACATAAATACTCATAAACGTGACTAAAAAATATAGGGTGGACAGGGATTGATAGACAATTTAATTCTTAATACAATTGCGGAATTACATTTTTTAATTTATCCTTACTTTTCAATACAGTTTGCGCCAAGCGAAGCTACGTCAAAAAACATGGCGTCCTAAGCCACTAAAATGTTTCGACAGAAACACGATTTATCATAATAAAAATGTCCTACTTTGAGCTGTTCTTCCATCAGTATCTTGGGCAAAGGATCCTTTCTTGGGAGTAATCGTCTTTTGGTGGAAAGCTGTCCTCTTGCCATGTGGAAATGCCAACTGCGTTCGGGATGAACTGAAAAGCGTGCCCAGCTATTCACATCGTTTCAAAAATAAATGTCCCAAAATCGCACTAAACGGATATAAATTGCTATAAAACGCTTTAAATTAACTACCTTATGATGTTTTTAACTCCTATAACGAGTGAAAAGATGACCGGAGAAATATAACAGGCTAAACTAACGCTTGGAACAGGAGCGGGTCGGTGTCCTCCACGCGCGTTACGCACCAAGAAAAGACTTGCTAGCTACAGGGTTTTTTAATTTATAGGGCCTGTGAACGCGCAATCGACCCCATTGGAATCGTCATCACGTAAAGGCATCCAGGGGAAGACGTAAGAAGTGTCCGTATAGTCATAGCAATAACAGTGCCCTTATTAACTGACTTCAGAACAGTGGCCAACATTTCTGAAATCTGACTCCATGTCAGGGAAATTGCTGTAGAATGGGCTCTGTTCCACTTAGAGACAAAATTTCAACTCCT
>NC_074696.1:13302276-13312276 GCF_029448725.1 Salvelinus fontinalis
ACTGTAATGATGTTTTAAAGAACCGCCTCTCTGGTACTGTAATGATGTTTTAAAGAACCTCCTCTCTCTGGTACTGTAATGATGTTTTAAAGAACCGCCTCTCTGGTACTGTAATGGAATGGTGCTTGGTGTGACTGTAGAGGCTCTTTCACTTTGGAGAAGGACCTGTCTTTGTTGTTGGTAGAACATTAAGAGAAGAAGAACACCCGGCTTGAGGCTTTTCCTTTGTGTAACACGATAGAGCTACGTACTAGTTTTCCTCAATGGTCGTCTCTGTCAGCTAGCCGTAACCTTGCGTTCATGTCGATGTCTTAAAACATGATAATATATGACGTAAAACACAGTGGCAAGACAGATAGCACATTAGCTTTGGCTGAATTGTCAGATTGTCGCCTCTAGTCTCTGCAACGTGTTCAACAGGATGAACAGAAGGTAACAGCAGTCAGTCTGTGGAGGCATTTAGCCTGGTGTTCCAGATGCAGTGGGAGCTGCCTCCATTATGTCCACCTGTCCCCCCTGCCTGCCATCACACGCACGCACGTACGCACGCACGCACGCACGCACGCACGCACGCACGCACACACACACACACACACACACACACACACACACACACACACACACACACACACACATAGTACACTGTCTGGAGTATAGTACACTGCCTGGAGTATAGTACACTGACTGGAGTATAGTACTCTGACTGGAGTATAGTACACTGTCTGGGGTATAGTACACTGTCTGGAGTATAGTACACTGACTGGAGTATAGTACACTGTCTGGGGTATAGTACACTGTCTGGGGTATAGTACACTGTCTGGGGTATAGTACACTGTCTGGGGTATAGTACCCTGTCTGGAGTATAGTACACTGACTGGAGTATAGTACACTGTCTGGAGTATAGTACACTGACTGGAGTATAGTACACTGACTGGAGTATAGTACACTGTCTGGAGTATAGTACACTGTCTGGGGTATAGTACACTGTCTGGGGTATAGTACCCTGTCTGGGGTATAGTACACTGTCTGGAGTATAGCACACTGTCTGGAGTATAGTACACTGTCTGGGGTATAGTACACTGACTGGAGTATAGCACACTGTCTGGAGTATAGTACACTGACTAGTAGACACCTTCCCACTGGGCACACACCAGTTTGAATCTATGTTGTTTCAATGAAATGACGTTGAACCAACATAGAATCCGCGTTGAATTGACATCTGTGCCCAGTGGGGTGGCACGCCTAGTAATCTGACAGCCTGGGACATGCAGAGGAGGAGGAGGAGGGGAGAGGAGGAGGAGGGGAGGGGAGAGGAGGAGGAGGGGAGGGGAGAGAGGGAGAGAGAAGAGGTAGGAGGAGAAGAAGAGGGATAACAGAGAAGGAGGAGAAGGAGAGGAGGAGGCGGAGGAATAAGAAGAGAAGGAGAAAAGAAGCAGGATGATGAAGGAGAGGAACGAGAGGAGGAGAAGAGGTAGGAGAGGGTAGTAGCAGTGATGTCATCGAGCAGACCACCCCCCCCAGAGGGTACAGGGACAGGAAGAGGACTGGACCTGGTGTGCACGTCCTGCCTGTCGTTACACACACAGTTAGCGCAGAGAGAGCGGTACCGAGAGGGTATCAACAATGATTCCCGCTAAGCAGCACTCGGAGGATATGCATCAAGGAAGGAATTCAATAACAGGAAAACATCACTGATACATCACTGTGGAATAGGGAAACCCACTCTGGCCGCTGTTATGTTTGGCACAATACGACCACTTCTACAATTTATTCTTTATTATGTGACGTGATGTGCACTGGTCGATGGTCATATATCATATGGAAAGAAGTTTCCAGAACAGCGTCAGTGTGTGTGTGCGTGTGCGCGTTCGTGTGCTAGTGTATGTACATGCATGTTAGCTCTATGTGGGTGTTTGTGTGTGCGTGGAACTTTACAAGAGTCACTCCTTAAAACAGTATAAGCCATTCTGAAGTCATGTCCTTAAACTGAGGGAGGAGGCCTGAGTTCTGAACAGCTAGATGGCTGGGTTAAGGCTACTGCTGTGGGGTTTTGACTAGGGAAGAGGCACTTTGGAAATGACAAGGGGTTTAGTAAAACACTGGCAGAGGGTTTAGTAAAACACTGGTAGAGGGTTTAGTAAAACACTGGCAGAGGATTTAGTAAAACACTGGTAGAGGGTTTAGTAAAACACTGGCAGAGGGTTTAGTAAAACACTGGCAGAGGGTTTAGTAAAACACTGGCAGAGGGTTTAGTAAAACACTGGCAGGGGGTTTAGTAAAACACTGGCAGAGGGTTTAGTAAAACACTGGCAGGGGGTTTAGTAAAACACTGACAGAGGGTTTAGTAAAACACTGGCAGAGGGTTTAGTAAAACACTGGCAGGGGGTTTAGTAAAACACTGGCAGGGGGTTTAGTAAAACACTGACAGAGGGTTTAGTAAAACACTGGCAGAGGGTTTAGTAAAACACTGGCAGGGGGTTTAGTAAAACACTGGCAGAGGGTTTAGTAAAACACTGGCAGAGGGTTTAGTAAAACACTGGCAGAGGGTTTAGTAAAACACTGGCAGGGGGTTTAGTAAAACACTGGTATAGGGTTTAGTAAAACACTGACAGAGGGTTTAGTAAAACACTGGCAGGGGGTTTAGTAAAACACTGGCAGGGGGTTTAGTAAAACACTGGCAGGGGGTTTAGTAAAACACTGGCAGGGGGTTTAGTAAAACACTGGCAGAGAGTTTAGTAAAACACGGGCAGAGGGTTTAGTAAAACACGGGCAGAGGGTTTAGTAAAACACTGGCAGGGGGTTTAGTAAAACACTGGCAGGGGGTTTAGTAAAACACTGGCAGAGGGTTTAGTAAAACACTGGCAGGGGGTTTAGTAAAACACTGGCAGGGGGTTTAGTAAAACACTGACAGAGGGTTTAGTAAAACACGGGCAGAGGGTTTAGTAAAACACTGGCAGGGGGTTTAGTAAAACACTGGCAGGGGGTTTAGTAAAACACTGGCAGAGGGTTTGGTAAAACACTGGCAGGGGGTTTAGTAAAACACTGGCAGGGGGTTTAGTAAAACACTGGCACTCCTCTCTTCTCCCACCCACTAGTCACTCCTCTCCTCTCCCCCCCCACTAGTCACTCCTCTCTTCTCCCTCCCACTAGTCACTCCTCTCTCCACCCCCCACTAGTCACTCCTCCCCCCCACTAGTCACTCCTCCCCCCCCACTTGTCACTCCTCTTTTCCCCCCCACTAGTCACTCCCCTCCTCTCCCCTCACTGGTCACTCCTCTCTTCCCCCCCACTAGTCACTTCTCTCTTCCCCCCACTAGTCACTCCTCTTTCCCCCTCACTAGTCACTCCTCTTTCCCCCCCACTAGTCACTCCTCTCTTCCCCCCCACTAGTCACTCCTCTCTTCCCCCCCACTAGTCACCACCCTCCCACTAGTCACTTCTCTTCCCCCCCACTAGTCACTCCTTTCTCCCCCCCACTAGTCACTTCTCTTCCCCCCCACTAGTCACTCCTTTCTCCCCCCCACTAGTCACTCCACTCTTCCCCCCCACTAGTCACTCCTCTTCCCCCCCCACTAGTCACTCCTCTCCCCCCCACTAGTCACTCCTCTTTCCCCCCCACTAGTCACTCCTCTCTTCTCCCCCACTAGTCACTTCTCTCTTCTCCCCCCACTAGTCACCCCTCTTTCCCCCCACTAGTCACTCCCCCCCCCCCACTAGTCACTCCTCTTTCCCCCCCACTAGTCACTCCTCTTCCCCCCCCCCTCACTAGTCACTCCTCTTTCCCCCCACTAGTCACTCCTCTTTCCCCCCCACTAGTCACTCCTCACCCCCATTTGTCACTTCTCTCTTCCCCCCCACTAGTTACTCCCCCCCCACTAGTCACTCCTCTCTCCCTCCCACTAGTCACTCCTCTCCCCCCACTAGTCACTCCTCTTTCCCCCCCACTAGTCACTCCTCTCCCCCCCATTTGTCACTTCTCTCTTCCCCCCCACTAGTTACTCCCCCCCACTAGTCACTCCTCTCTCCCCCCCACTAGTCACTCCTCTTTCCCCCCCACTAGTCACTCCCCTCTTCCCCCCCACTAGTCACTCCTCTTCCCCCCCCACTAGTCACTCCCCCCCCACTAGTCACTCCTCTCTTCTCCCCCACTAGTCACTCCTCTCTTCCCCCCCACTAGTCACTCCTCTTCCCCCCCCCCACTAGTCACTCGTCTTCCCCCCCACTAGTCACTCCTCTCTTCCCCCCCACTAGTCACTCCTCTTCCCCCCCACTAGTCACTCCTCTCCCCCCACTAGTCACTCTTCTTTCCCCCCACTAGTCACCCCCCCCCACTAGTCACTCCTCTTTCCCTCCCACTAGTCACTCCTCCCCCCCCACTAGTCACTCCTCTCCCCCCCACTAGTCACTCCTCTTTCCCCCCCACTAGTCACTCCTCTCCCCCCCCCCCACTAGTCACTCCTCTCTTCCCCCCCACTAGTCACTCCTCTCTTCCCCCCCACTAGTCACTCCTCTTTTCTCCCACTTTCTTTTCTTCCACTCACTCCACAAGAAGTCTATATCTGGAGCAGATACATATCTAGAAACTCTAAACATGGGTGTTGGTTTGGATGATGACACATTACAAGTAACATCAGACTTAAAAAGAGATGAGTCCTTATTCCACGTCATCTGTTGTCTAGATCAAGCTTTATGTCTCCATCCCAAAGGAATTAGAAATGTAGACACCGTCTAATTGAATCATTTAACTATCACTTCAGCTGCGGTAAGCAAACTCTGGGCAGTGCAGACATCTTTGAGTCTCTTTGTGACTTGGCTTAGTATGCCCAAGATCCTAGGGCCAGTCATTCAGTCAGTTTGGCCTGTTTCAGGATGCGATGTGGACAATGACAGTCTGTACTATGAACATCATGGAAATCACTGTATTTGGTAGTGAAGCTCAAATCATTGGCTTTGTCTGACACTTCATCCTGGAAAATATCACCACCACCACAAGTCGGGTCAGCCAGCTCCAACCAATCAAGGGCTGAGCTGGGCATGGCTGAGCATGGCTGGGTTGGGCTGAGCTGGGCTGGGCATGGCTGAGCTGAGCTGGGCATGGCGAGGACCAACTGCATTGAGGGAGATTATTGGGAGTACAGCGGTGTGTATTCAGTGAGGTGAAACGTTCACATCTGTTCAGAATGCAGATAGAAATGCAGGTCTAACGAACAGCCCTTTAACTATTCTACTTTACAGACAATCAAATCTGTTCTACAAATACATTTCTATCAAGGTTCTGTAATGTTTAATAACGTTCTGTCCTGTACAGGTATGGGAGCCTAGCGGTTTAGAGTGTTGGGCAAGGAACCAAGAGGTCGCTGGTTCTTGTCCCCGAGCCGACTATTTGAAAAATCCGTCTGTGCCCTTGAGCGAGGCTCTTAACCCCTAATTGCTCCTGTAAATCACTCTGCATGAGAGTGTCTGCTAAATGACTTCAAGTGGAAGTCATGTCACTTTTCCAACAGAAGCTGTCACTCTACTCACGCTGTCACAGCCACGACGTTAACAACAGTAGAACTGCCCATCAGATGCTAATCGCCCTGTTTTTCCCCCTCCCTGGCTGGTGGGGTCGCAGGCTGTTTAGCTCCCTCGCTGCCTCATGTCTGGGAAGGCTACACGTCATTAGCTCAGCTAACCCTGCCGCCACCTCTCCTATGGCACTGTGCTGGGAACGGCTGCTGTGTAAGTAGCTGGCTCTGACTGTCTAGGTGCTCTGCTGAAGTCTGACAAATAAAGTGTCATGACGCTGGCCTGGGGGTACGTTTATGACAGTCATAAATACCTCTCCCCCCCTTTTTTCCTCTCTCTCCTCTCTAGAATAGACTTCATACAGGGAGGACTGGATAACCTTCCTCATCAGAATAGACTCCATACAGGGAGGACTGGATAACCTTCCTCATCAGAATAGACTTCATACAGGGAGGACTGGATAACCTTCCTCATCAGAATAGACTTCATACAGGGAGGACTGGACAACCTTCCTCATCAGAATAGACTTCATACAGGGAGGACTGGATAACTTTCCTCATCAGAATAGACTTCATACAGGGAGGACTGGATAACCTTCCTCATCAGAATAGACTTCATACAGGGAGGACTGAATAACCTTCCTCAACAGAACAGACTTCATACAGGGAGGACTGGACAACCTTCCTCAACAGAACAGACTTCATACAGGGAGGACTGGATAACCTTCCTCATCAGAGCCAGACTTCATACAGGGAGGACTGGATAACCTTCCTCATCAGAGCCAGACTTCATACAGGGAGGACTGGATAACCTTCCTCATCAGAACAGACTTCATACAGGGAGGACTGGACAACCTTCCTCATCAGAACAGACTTCATACAGGGAGGACTGGACAACCTTCCTCATCAGAACAGACTTCATACAGGGAGGACTGGATAACCTTCCTCATCAGAACAGACTTCATACAGGGAGGACTGGATAACCTTCCTCATCAGAATAGACTTCATACAGGGAGGACTGGATAACCTTCCTCATCAGAATAGACTTCATACAGGGAGGACTGGATAACCTTCCTCATCAGAATAGACTTCATACAGGGAGGACTGGATAACCTTCCTCATCAGAATAGACTTCATACAGGGAGGACTGGATAACCTTCCTCAACAGAATAGACTTCATACAGGGAGGACTGGATAACCTTCCTCATCAGAATAGACTTCATACAGGGAGGACTGGATAACCTTCCTCATCAGAACAGACTTCATACAGGGAGGACTGGATAACCTTCCTCATCAGAATAGACTTCATACAGGGAGGACTGGATAACCTTCCTCATCAGAATAGACTTCATACAGGGAGGACTGGACAACCTTCCTCATCAGAACAGACTTCATACAGGGATGACTGGATAACCTTCCTCATCAGAACAGACTTTATACAGGGAGGAGTGGACAACCTTCCTCATCAGAACAGACTTCATACAGGGAGGACTGGATAACCTTCCTCATCAGAACAGACTTCATACAGGGAGGACTGGACAACTTTCCTCATCAGAATAGACTTCATACAGGGAGGACTGGATAACCTTCCTCATCAGAAAGGACTTCATACAGGGAGGACTGGATAACCTTCCTCATCAGAACAGACTTCATACAGGGAGGACTGGACAACTTTCCTCATCAGAATAGACTTCATACAGGGAGGACTGGATAACCTTCCTCATCAGAGCAGACTTCATACAGGGAGGACTGGACAACTTTCCTCATCAGAATAGACTTCATACAGGGAGGACTGGATAACCTTCCTCATCAGAATAGACTTCATACAGGGAGGACTGGACAACCTTCCTCATCAGAATAGACTTCATACAGGGAGGACTGGACAACTTTCCTCATCAGAATAGACTTCATACAGGGAGGACTGGATAACCTTCCTCATCAGAATAGACTTCATACAGGGAGGACTGGACAACTTTCCTCATCAGAATAGATTTCATACAGGGAGGACTGGACAACCTTCCTCATCAGAATAGACTTCATACAGGGAGGACTGGATAACCTTCCTCATCAGAATAGACTTCATACAGGGAGGACTGGACAACTTTCCTCATCAGAATAGACTTCATACAGGGAGGACTGGATAACCTTCCTCATCAGAATAGACTTCATACAGGGAGGACTGGACAACCTTCCTCATCAGAATAGACTTCATACAGGGAGGACTGGACAACTTTCCTCATCAGAATAGACTTCATACAGGGAGGACTGGATAACCTTCCTCATCAGAATAGACTTCATACAGGGAGGACTGGACAACTTTCCTCATCAGAATAGACTTCATACAGGGAGGACTGGATAACCTTCCTCATCAGAATAGACTTCATACAGGGATGACTGGACAACTTTCCTCATCAGAACAGACTTCATACAGGGAGGACTGGATAACCTTCCTCATCAGAATATACTTCATACAGGGATGACTGGACAACTTTCCTCATCAGAACAGACTTCATACAGGGAGGACTGGACAACCTTCCTCAACAGAACAGACTTCATACAGGGAGAACTGGACAAGCTTCCTCATCAGAGTTAGACTTCATACAGGGAGGACTGGAAACCTTCCTCATCAGAACAGACTTCATACAGGGAGGACTGGACAACCTTCCTCATCAGAGCCAGACTTCATACAGGGAGGACTGGATAACCTTCCTTTTCTAAGGGGGACGATATTAGATTTGCTCCTGATTAACTGAGAACAGGTTATCTACATGTACAACATATAGCTACGCTACAGTAGTCCTATGGGAACTGCTCTGGTGTGCTCTGTGTCTGTCTGGTGTGTGCTGTGTGTCTGTCACCGGACAGACACACAGCACACACCAGACAGACACACAGCACTGCACAGTGCTGTGTGTCTGTCTGGTGTGTGTCTGTCTCTAAGAATGGTTTAGTACACGGTCTGGGAGGAGTTAATTATGTAGGCAGTTGGTTTTACAAACTGTTTGACAGAAACACCAGAGGACAACTAGGCATGCCCAATTCATAACAATACTCACAATACTCTTTGTGAAATATCAAGTATTTTACAGCCAAAATATAATCTAGAAATTCAAACAAAGTATTATTTTACAGTTGGTTCTGCAGAGAAATGTTGGTGCCTTATGTGAACCAGGTACCAGACATTGGCAGAGAAGAAGTTGCTGGATTAGCAAGTTTCATGTCATTTTTGCTAAGTGTTTTCTCTGGCTTTAAAGATGCACTCTCAAATGTTTTATAACTTCAGTAGTTTTGAAAGTGGTGCTCACGAGCCAACACGGGTCATCCAATTGTGTACTACATCATCCAATTGTGTACTACGTCATCCATTTTGTATGATATGTTAAGAATTGTGTGGCATGTTGTTAACCCAATTCATGCAATATTTTACACATTTCTTCGGCTTAAGATCCCGGAGTGCATCTTTAAGTTTGTTAAAGTTAGTTTGACAAGCGCAGCTCCTGATTAACCCGTCAATAGTAACATTGCTCAATCTCCGCTGTTCCTGCTTTGGTATTTGGGTGCTTTGGTACTTGCTATTGTTTGTTTTGTTGTTGATTTTTAAGCTTCTGACTAAGGCAAGGTTTTGCACTACCTTCTAAAAGCATTACCCTTAAACTGTATTCCAAGTCTGTTCTTATAGCTGTAGTGGCTTTATACAGTTAGGTAACTTTCCCTTTTATATCCACGGTGTAGTGGCTTATACAGTTAGGTAACTTTTATATCCACGGTGTAGAAACCCAGAGTCATAGGAAATCAGTTTTCAGATCAAATCCAGACTCCACTGGTGTCTTCTTCTTTAAATGGTGAAGTTCAGAGTTCAAAAGTCAGGACGTTTTTCTGTCCCGTCCTCTATTACCAGAAGTGGTCTTGGTTCAAAGAGTCAGTTCCAAAAGCCTGGGAGAATGAGATGAACTCGCTTTATTTAACCAGGAAGTCACGTTGAGCCCCCCCCCCCCCCCCCCCCCCCCCCCCGCCCCCCTGAAAAACAGAACAAATGTGCCGATAATAGTACAGAATAGTGTACGATCCTAATGACGATGACACAGAACTCCACCAGAGATCAGCATGACGAGCAGTCCTCTCACACTCTGAAATATGACTTTGATTATTCAATTTACCAGGCTTACACGTTCAACAGTGGCATAATCAGATCAGTTGATTGGATACGGGTCGTCAGGATGAAAATAGCTTTTGCTGGCAATATTCGAATTAAGCCATTTTCTGTTCATAAGGTGATAGTTTATGTAAAAAAACAGGACACTAATCTTAGACGCTCTGCAAAAATGTAGTTGTTGTATCTTAACACACCCATGTTTCATAAGGGTTGTGTGTGTGTGTGTGTGTATGTGTGTGTGTGTGTGTGTGTGTGTGTGTGTGCGTGCGTGCGTGCGTGCGTGCGTGTGTGTGTGTGTGTGTGTTGCGGGGAAGCTCTGTTCGGTTTTAGGAGTGAAGTT
>NC_074696.1:13317276-13327276 GCF_029448725.1 Salvelinus fontinalis
CGATAAACATTTAGACACATTACTCCCTCGCATTTTCACAGATGACAATTTAATTGAATCCGCTTACCGTGGGTGTTTCCAAAAAAGATGGTGGCTAATCTCGTTCAAAGATTGACTCTCAGCAACATGTAAAGACGCGTTTTCTCGGTTCTCCTGTCCAGGGCTAACAATTTACTATTAATACTTGACCAACACCTCCCCTACCATGTTAATTCCTGTAACATTTAATTAGAAATCAAACCCAATTCACTAATTTGGCATTTTTTTCTGACATTTTTGGCCTTTTCATTGTAAAATGACGAAATAACAACGGCCACGGGTCACAAAAGAGCAGGCCTCTACTGAAGCCTCGGGCTCACCGGACACGGACTCTGATCCCCCCGACCTAGCCAAGGTAATGGCGCCGATCATTAAGTCTGAACAGACTGTGCTGGCTAAGGCGGAGTCACCATCCACTGACCTCTCCTCACAAATAGCCACTCTCGCCACTGAGGTCAACATAAAGATGGACTCCGTTAAAGACGACTTGGAAAAACAGGACACCCGTCTGAATAGCCTGGAGGGCGACGCAAATACTTACTCTAACAAAGTGGTGACACTGGGAGAGCAAGTCACCCGGCTATCATCAGATGTCTTCAAACTTACTTCCAAGGTCGAGGACCTCAAGAACAGGCATCGCCGGGGGAATGGTCGCATTTTCGACGTGAGAGAGGGACTCGAGACCGTAGGCAGATTGCGGCCTACCTTGTTCATAGCTAAACTGCTACAGGAGATTCTAGGCCTAGATTACACCCCCACCCTTGACCGTGTGCACACCCACCCCCACCCTTGACCGTGACCGTGTGCACCCCCACCACCACCCCCACCCTTGACCGTGTGCACCCCCACCCCCACCCTTGACCGTGACCGTGTGCACCCCCACCCCCACCCTTGATCGTGTGCACCCCCACCCCCACCCTTGACCGTGTGCACAGAAGCTTACAGTCCGCGACGGAAGAATGGGGAGCCGCCCAGACCCATAGTAGTCAAATTCCACTACCTTCAAGAGAAGGAGGATGTCCTCCGTAAGGCATCACTGCCATCACCCACAACGGCCAGAAGATTCACATTTACCCGGACTACACGGTGGCAGTCATGAAGAAGAGGTCAGCCTTCAACGAGGTGAGGGGGCTCCGACATCGCTGTCTGGACACCCACGACTAACCGGTGCCCCCGCACATTGACTCTGTACCGGTACCCCTGTATATAGCCTCGCTATTGTTATTTTACTACTGCTCTCTAATTAATTGTTACTTTTATTTTTTTATCTTTTACTTATCTTTTTTTTTTTTTACTTAACACTTATTTTTCTTAAAACTGCATTGTTGCTTAAAGGCTTGTCAGTAAGCATTTCACTGTAAGGTCTACTACACCTGTTGTATTCGGCACATGTGACAAATAGGCTCTACTGAGGATCAGTTTAACATGGTAGTATGTTGCTCTAGTCTAGGAGAGGTAGATGCAACCTTCCAACAGGGGGAAGGACAGCATAGGGCTCCAAGGTTTTCTTCTGGGTATTTTATGTTTTTAGCTGGGGGGTTTTATTACTCTGACCTTTCAGCACACTGGCCATGTGATCGTACTAACTTTCATTTGTAATTACTATGACTATGTCTAATTCACATTAGTTCTCACAATTCGCTCCAAATGCTTTATCAGCTGGAACGTGAAAGGTATTACCTAGGTGTTCAAGCGTAGTCGAGTGTATGCTCATCTTAAGTCTTTAAGTCCGAACATTATTTTTCTCCAAGAGACCCATCTCCGGTTCAGCGACCATGATAAACTAAAGAGAGGATGGGTAGACCAAATATTTCACTCAAACGTTGGTGCCAAAGCAAGAGGGGCAGCCATCCTGATCAGAAAAGGCATCTGGTTTGTTTCCTCCAAAGTAATTTCCGATACTAATGTCAGATGTGTTATAGTGATGGGGAAATGGTTTAGCACACAGGTTATTCTGACTAACCTCTATGGTCCTAATTGGGATGACTCAACATTTGTCTCTGACCTCATTGCAACACTTCCCAACCGTAACTCTAATTATTTGATATTGGGCGGAGATTTCATTTGTGTATTACGTCCATGTCTAGACAGATCCAGACCGAAGCCCAACAATGTAATTTCTAAATCAGGCGCAGTAATCAACTCATTTCTAGAATCATATAATTTGTCTTATCAATGCAGTAGGAGCTGAACAACACTCCTTTATCCTCCAGTCCACCAATCATACTCTAGGATTGACTTGTTCCTGCTGGACAATAGAATTCTTCCTTTTGTAACAAATAGCCAATATCACAGCATCTTTATCTCAGACCATAGCCCTGTCCAGCTAGAAATCCGCTATCCGGCCAGTACTGCATCACAACGCGCGTGGTGACTTGACCCACTAATACTATCCTGTAGTGCCTTTAAAAAATACAATTTACATTGATGTCTTTTTACAGATCATCTGCACCCCTGATCTCATTCTACTCTGTGGAAGTGGATAAAAGCATATCTAATGGGCCAAATGATTTCATACACAGAGTATGACAACAAACAACAAACAGCACACTAAACACTTATCGAACCTATCTCAACTCATTCTAGATGTGGACAACAGATATGCCTCTTCTCCGACTTCTGAGCTCTACAAAGAGAGACTGCTACACCAATTGGAATTCTGTTTAAGTCGAGGCAGACATTTTATGAACACGGAGAGATAGTTGTTATCTCACCAGCTTGGACAATCCACTGGTAGCAGCACCATACCTGACATCTGTGTTGCAGCTGATTTCACTTCTACCAAATCCCAAAGAAATCAACAATCAATTTAAGCAATTCTACTCTGCTCTTTACTTGTCAGAGGCTCTTACTGACACATCTCGTGTGCATGCATTTCTAGACAATCTCGACATCCCCTGTCTCAATTCAGATGAACAAACTAACACGGATGCCTCAATAAGTGATGATGAAGCTACTCTGGCAGTCCAGTCCATGCAGAGCGGTAAAGCTCCAGGGCCTGATGGCTATTGAATTTTATAAAGCATTCTTCTCTAAATGATCCCCTATTCTCATCTCAATGTACAAAGAAATCTTTTCTAGTCAGAAACTTCCCCAGACACTTACCCAGGCGACTATTTTGGTTTTGCTTAAAAAGGACAAGAATCCCCTAGACTATGGCTCATACCACCATATAAGTCTTTTGTGCTGCAATTTACAAAATTCTCACTATGGTCCTCTCTCGCCGTTTTGAGACATTGATGCCTAATAAAATTAACTCTGACGAAACTGGATTTATCTCAGGTAGGCAATCTTTCCATAATACGCGCCGGCTATTTAATGTTCTTTATTCTGTCCACTCAACTCTACAGCCAGAGGTCGTCATCTCTCTTGATGGTGAGAAGGCTTTCGTCATGGTTGAGTGGGAATATCTATTTCCAGTACTAGATAGATTTGGGTTTGGCCCGTCATTCCTTTCCTGGATTAAGATTTTGTACTCGTCCCCAGTGGCTTCTGTTCGCACCAACAATGTTACCTTCAGCTACTTCCCTCTCCACAGGGGGGCCAGGCAGGGTTGCTGTTTATCCCCTTTCCTATTTGATATGGCTATTGAGCCTCTTGCTATTGCCCTGTGGGCGGAGAAGAGGATTAAGGGAATATTAAGGGACAACATAACTCACAAGGTGTCCTTATATGCAGACAATATTCTATCACGCATCTCTAACCCTGTGGAGTCTATACCCTATCTCTTGGACATGCTACAAGGTTTTGGGACATTATCTGGTTATAAGTTAAACCTAACAAAAGTGTGCTCCTCCCCATTAATCAGTTAGCAGAGGGTATATGGTATGCCAATTTCCCATTTAAGGTGGAGCATCAGGACTTACTTATCTGGGGATTAAAGGATGCAATGTCAAATTAAGCTTTTTATTAAACATCTTCAAAACACTCCTGGAGCACATTAAGCAGGATTTCATAAGGTGGTCGTCTCTTCCCATTTCATTAAAAGGTCGCATTAATTCTGTTAAGATGACTGTACTATCTAGGTTTTTGTACTTATTCCAAATGATTCCCATTTTTCTGCCAAAGTCGATAATGGCGCTGGAGGGGATGGTTGCAGTTTTACGGGCTACTAACCAACTGGGTTATTTCGTGTGTTTCTTCACATTGTTTGTAACTTATTTTGTATATAATGTTGCTGCTACCGTCTCTTATGACCGAAAAGTGCTTTTGGACATCAGAACAGAGATTTCTCACCTCGAACTGGACAAAGATTTTTTCTTTAATGAGTCTGACACAAAGCATATACTGCTTTGTCGAGACAAGGTCCAAATCCCTGTCATCCGCGTGAAGAAATGACGGTAAAATAGGGGGAGGGCCTTGTAAGAATTCGCAGACGAGTAGGTGAAGCACCACTTCCCTCCGTATTGTGGGCCAACTTGCAATCATTGGAAAACAAACTGGATGGTCTATGATTGAGATGATCCTACCAACGGGACATTAAAAACTGTAATATCTTATGTTTCAAAGAGACGTGGCTAAACAACGACATGGATAATACAGGGCTCTGTCCTGTACATCGGCAGGACAGAGCAGCTATGTCTGGTAAGACGAGGAGCGGGGGTGTGTGTCTATTTGTCAATAACTGCTTGTGCGCGATGTCTAATGTTAAAGAAGTCTTGAGGTATTGCTCGCCTGAGGTAGAGTACCTCATGATAACCTGTAGACCACACTATCTACCAAGAGAGTTTTCATCTATGTTATTCGTAGCCTTTTATTTACCACCACAAACTGATGCTGGCACTAAGACCACACTCAACCAGCTGTTTATTGCCATAAGCAAACAAGGAAATGCTCATCCAGAAGCGGCCCTCCTAGTGCCCGGGGACTTTATTGCAGGCAAACTTAAATCAGTTTTACCTAATTTCTACCTGCATGTCACATGTGCTACCAGAGGGAAAAAAACTCTATACCACCTTTACTCCACACACAGAGATGTATACAAAGCTCTCCCTCGCCCTCCACTTGGCAAATCTGAAGCAGGAAGTACCAGTGACTCGCTCAATACGGAAGTGGTCAGATGACGCGGATGCTAGCTACAGGACTGTTTGCTAGCACAGACTGAAATATGTTCCAGAATTCATCCAATGGCATTGAGGAGTATACCACCTGTCACCGGCTTAATCAATAAGTGAATCGACGACAACGTCCCCACAGTTACTGTACGTACATATCCCAACCAGAAGCCATGGTTTGCAGGCAACATCCGCACCATGCTAAAGGCTAGGGTGGGACACTAATCCGGACACTTATAAGAAATCCTGCTATTCCTTCAGACAAACCATCAAAAAGGCAAAATGTCAATTCAGAACTAAGATTGAATCGTACTACACCTGGTCTGACGCTCGTTGGTGTGGCAGGGCTTGAAAACAATTATGGACTACAAAGGGAAACCCAGCCGCGAGCTGCCCAGTGACGCAAGCCTACCAGACGAGCTAAATGCCTTTTATGCTCGCTTCGAGGCAAGCAACACTGAAGCATGCACGAGAGCACCAGATGTTCCGGACGTCTGTGTGATCACGCTCTCCGTAGCCGATGTGAGCAAGACCTTTAAACAGGTCAACATTCACAAAGCTGCGGGGCCAGATGGATTACCAGGACGTGTACTCAAAGCATGTGCAGACCAACTGGTAAGTGTCTTCACTGACATTTTCAACCTCTCCCTGACTGAGTCTGTAATACCTACATGTTTCAAACAGACCACCATAGTCTCTGTGCCCAAGAAAGTGAAGGTAACCTGGCTAAATTAAGTGCTTTGAAAGGCTGGTCATGGCTCACATCAACACCATCATGCCAGAAACCCTAGACCCACTCCAATTCGCATACCGCCCCAATAGATCCACAGATGACACAATCTCAATCGCACTCCACAATGCCCTTTCCCACTTGGACAAAAGGAACACCTATGTGAGAATGCTGTTCATTGACTACAGCTCAGCGTTCTACATCATAGACCCACAAAGCTCATCACTAAGCTAAGGACCCTCGGACTAAACACCTCCCTCTGCAACTGGATCGTGGACTTCCTGACGGGCTGCCCCCAGGTGGTATGCAACAACACATCTGCCACACTGATCCTCAACACTGGGGCCCCTCAGGTTTGCCTGCTTATTCTCCTCCTGTACTCCCTGTTCACCCACGACTGCGTGGCCACGCACGACTCCAACACCATCATTGCCAGCAGCATACCACCCTGCATACCACTGCTGGTTTGCTTCTGAAGCTAAGCAGGGTTGGTCCTGGTCAGTCCCTGGATGGGAGACCAGATGCTGCTGGAAGTGGTGTTGGAGGGCCAGTAGGAGGCACTCTTTCCTCTGGTCTAAAAAATATCCCAATGCCCCAGGGCAGTGATTGGGGACACTGTCCTGTATAGGGTGCCGTCTTTCGGATGGGACGTTAAACGGGTGTCCTGACTCTCTGAGGTCATTAAAGATCCCATGGCACTTATCGTAAGAGTAGGGGTGTTAACCCCGGTGTCCTGGCTAAATTCCCAATCTGGCCCTCAAACCATCATGGTCACCTAATAATCCCCAGTTTACAATTGGCTCATTCATCCCCCTCCTCTCCCCTGTAACTATTCCCCAGGTCGTTGCTGCAAATGAGAACGTGTTCTCAGTCAACTTACCTGGTAAAATAACGGTAAAATAAAAAATAAATAAATAAAATTAAGTTTGTTGACAACACAGTGGTAGGCCTGATCACCAACAACTATGAGACAGCCTAGGGAGGAGGTCAGAAACCTGGCAGGGTGGTGCCAGGACAACAACCTCTCCCTCAATATGAGCAAGACAAAGGAGCTGATCGTGGACTATAGGAAAAGGAGGACTGAACAGGCCCCCATTAAAACCGACAGGGCTGAAGTAGAGTGGGTTGAGAGATTCAAGTTCCTAGGTGTCCACATCACCAACGAACTGTCATGGTCCAAACACACACAACAACACCTTTTCCCCCCCAGAAGACTGAAAAGATTTGGCATGGGTCCCAAGATCCTCAAAAAGTTCTACAACTGCACCATCAAGAGCATCCTGACCGGTTGCATCACCACCTGGTATGGCAACTGCTCGGCATCTGACCGTAAGGCGCTACTTAGGGTAGTGTGTACGGCCCAGTACATCACTGGAGCCAAGCTTCCTGCCATCCAGGACCTATATGCTAGGCGGGGTCAGAGGAAGGCCCAAAAAATTGTCAAAGACTCCAGTCACCCAAGTCATAGACTGTTCTCTCTGCTACCTCATGGCAAGCAGTACCGGAGCGCCAAGTCTAGGACCAAAAGTCTCATTAACAGCTTCTACACCCAAGCCATAGGACTGCTGAACAATTAATCAAATGGCCACCTGGACTATTTACATTGACCCCCCCCCCCCCCCCTTTATTTTTACACTGCTGCTTCTTGCTGTTTATTATCTATGCATAGTCACTTTACAAATTACCTCGACTAACCTGTACCCCCGCACATTGCCTCGGTACCGGTACACCATGTATATAGCCGTGTTATTGTTATGTAATCTTGTGTTACTTTTTATTAGATTTTTTACTTTATTTTATTTCGAAATATTTTCTTAACTCTATTTCTTGAACTGCATTGTTGGTTATGGGGATGTAGATACGCATTTCACAGTAAGGTCTACAGCTGTTTTATTCGGCTGTCACGTTCTGACGCCTCACCCCCTGGGGACATGGTGGAAGTGTAACCAGCCTGACCCCCTGGGGACATGGTGGAAGTGTAACCAGCCTGACCCCCTGGGGACATGGTGGGAGTGTTACCAGCCTCACCCCCTGGGGACATGGTGGGAGTGTAATCAGCCTCACCCCCTGGGGACATGGTGGGAGTGTTACCAGCCTCACCCCCTGGGGACATGGTGGGAGTGTAATCAGCCTCACCCCCTGGGGACATGGTGGGAGTGTAACCAGCCTCACCCCCTGGGGACATGGTGGGAGTGTAATCAGCCTCACCCCCTGGTGACATGGTGGAAGTGTTACCAGCCTCACCCCCTGGGGACATGGTGGGAGTGTTACCAGCCTCATCCCCCTGGTGACATGGTGGGTGTGTTACCAGCCTCACCCCCTAGGGACATGGTGGGAGTGTTACCAGCCTCACCCCCTGGGGACATGGTGGGAGTGTTATCAGCCTCACCCCCTGGTGACATGCTGGGAGTGTTACCAGCCTCACCCCCTGGGGACATGGTGGGAGTGTAATCAGCCTCACCCCCTGGGGACATGGTGGGAGTGTTACCAGCCTCACCCCCCTGGTGACATGCTGGGAGTGTTACCAGCCTCACCGCCCTGGTGACATGGTGGGTGTGTTACCAGCCTCATCCTCTGGGGACATGGTGGGTGTGTTACCAGCCTCACCCCCTAGGGACATGGTGGGAGTGTAACCAGCCTCACCCCCTGGGGACATGGTGGGAGTGTAATCAGCCTCACCCCCTGGTGACATGGTGGAAGTGTTACCAGCCTCACCCCCTGGGGACATGGTGGGAGTGTTACCAGCCTCACTCCCTGGGGACATGGTGGGAGTGTAATCAGCCTCACCCCCTGGTGACATGGTGGGAGTGTTACCAGCCTCACACCCCTGGTGACATGGTGGGTGTGTTACCAGCCTCACCCCCTAGGGACATGGTGGGTGTGTTACCAGCCTCACCCCCTGGGGACATGGTGGGAGTGTAACCAGCCTCACCCCCTGGGGACATGGTGGGAGTGTTACCAGCCTCACCCCCTGGGGACATGGTGGGAGTGTAATCAGCCTCACCCCCTGGGGACATGGTGGGAGTGTTACCAGCCTCACCCCCTGGGGACATGGTGGGAGTGTAATCAGCCTCACCCCCTGGGGACATGGTGGGAGTGTAACCAGCCTCACCCCCTGGGGACATGGTGGGAGTGTAATCAGCCTCACCCCCTGGTGACATGGTGGAAGTGTTACCAGCCTCACCCCCTGGGGACATGGTGGGAGTGTTACCAGCCTCATCCCCCTGGTGACATGGTGGGTGTGTTACCAGCCTCACCCCCTAGGGACATGGTGGGAGTGTTACCAGCCTCACCCCCTGGGAACATGGTGGGAGTGTTATCAGCCTCACCCCCTGGTGACATGCTGGGAGTGTTACCAGCCTCACCGCCCTGGTGACTTGGTGGGTGTGTTACCAGCCTCATCCTCTGGGGACATGGTGGGTGTGTTACCAGCCTCACCCCCTGGGGACATGGTGGGAGTGTAACCAGCCTCACCCCCTGGGGACATGGTGGGAGTGTAACCAGCCTCACCCCCTGGGGACATGGTGGGAGTGTAATCAGCCTCACCCCCTGGGGACATGGTGGGAGTGTTACCAGCCTCACCCCCCTGGTGACATGGTGGGTGTGTTACCAGCCTCACCCCCTAGGGACATGGTGGGAGTGTTACCAGCCTCATCCCCTGGGGACATGGTGGGAGTGTAATCAGCCTCACCCCCTGGTGACATGCTGGGAGTGTTACCAGCCTCACCGCCCTGGTGACATGGTGGGTGTGTTACCAGCCTCACCCCCTAGGGACATGGTGGGTGTGTTACCAGCCTCACCCCCTGGTGACATGGTGGAAGTGTTACCAGCCTCACCCCCTGGGGACATGGTGGGAGTGTTACCAGCTTCACTCCCTGGGGACATGGTGGGAGTGTAATCAGCCTCACCCCCTGGTGACATGTTGGGAGTGTTACCAGCCTCATACCCCTGGTGACATGGTGGGTGTGTTACCAGCCTCACCCCCTAGGGACATGGTGGGAGTGTAATCAGCCTCACCCCCTGGGGACATGGTGGGAGTGTAATCAGCCTCACCCCCTGGTGACATGGTGGAAGTGTTACCAGCCTCACCCCCTGGGGACATGGTGGGAGTGTTACCAGCCTCACTCCCTGGGGACATGGTGGGAGTGTAATCAGCCTCACCCCCTGGTGACATGGT